>NC_054486.1:36839984-37129046 GCF_017639515.1 Carcharodon carcharias
CGCGCGCACACCCAATTTGACGCGCGCGCACACCCAATTATACGCGCGCGCACACCCAATTATACGCGCGCGCACACCCAATTATACGCGCGCACACACCCAATTATACGCGCGCACACACCCAATTATACGCGCGCACACACCCAATTATACGCGCGCACACACCCAATTATACGCGCGCACACACCCAATTCTACGCGCGCACACACCCAATTCTACGCGCGCACACACCCAATTCTACGCGCGCACACACCCAATTCTACGCGCGCACACACCCAATTCTACGCGCGCACACACCCAATTCTACGCGCGCACACACCCAATTCTACGCGCGCACACACCCAATTCTACGCGCGCACACACCCAATTCTACGCGCGCACACACCCAATTCTACGCGCGCACACACCCAATTCTACGCGCGCACACACCCAATTCTACGCGCGCACACACCCAATTCTACGCGCGCACACACCCAATTCTACGCGCGCACACACCCAATTCTACGCGCGCACACACCCAATTCTACGCGCGCACACACCCAATTCTACGCGCGCACACACCCAATTCTACGCGCGCACACACCCAATTCTACGCGCGCACACACCCAATTCTACGCGCGCACACACCCAATTCTACGCGCGCACACACCCAATTCTACGCGCGCACACACCCAATTCTACGCGCGCACACACCCAATTCTACGCGCGCACACACCCAATTCTACGCGCGCACACACCCAATTCTACGCGCGCACACACCCAATTCTACGCGCGCACACACCCAATTCTACGCGCGCACACACCCAATTCTACGCGCGCACACACCCAATTCTACGCGCGCACACACCCAATTCTACGCGCGCACACACCCAATTCTACGCGCGCACACACCCAATTCTACGCGCGCACACACCCAATTATACGCGCGCACACACCCAATTATACGCGCGCACACACCCAATTATACGCGCGCACACACCCAATTATACGCGCACACACCCAATTATACGCACACACACACACAATTATACGCACACACACACACAATTATACGCACACACACACACAATTGTACGCACACACACACACAATTGTACGCACACACACACACAATTGTACGCACACACACACAATTGTACGCACACACACACAATTGTACGCACACACACACAATTGTACGCACACACACACAATTATACGCACACACACACAATTATACGCACACACACACAATTATACGCACACACACACAATTATACGCACACACACACAATTATACGCACACACACACAATTATACGCACACACACACAATTATACGCACACACACACAATTATACGCACACACACACAATTATACGCACACACACACAATTATACGCACACACACACAATTATACGCACACACACACAATTATACGCACACACACAATTATACGCACACACACACAATTATACGCACACACACACAATTATACGCACACACACACAATTATACGCACACACACACAATTATACGCACACACACAATTATACGCACACAAACATTATACGCACACACACATTATACGCGCACACACATTATACGCGCACGAACATTATACGCGCACGAACATTATACGCGCACGCACACAAACACATACGATACGCGCACGCACACAAACACATACGATACGCGCACGCACACAAACACATACGATACGCGCACGCACACAAACACATACGATACGCGCACGCACACAAACACATACGATACGCGCACGCACACAAACACATACGATACGCGCACGCACACAAACACATACGATACGAGCACGCACACAAACACATACGATACGCGCACGCACACAAACACATACGATACGCGCACGCACACAAACACATACGATACGCGCACGCACACAAACACATACGATACGCGCACGCACACAAACACATACGATACGCGCACGCACACAAACACATACGATACGCGCACGCACACAAACACATACGATACGCGCACGCACACAAACACATACGATACGCGCACGCACACAAACACATACGATACGCGCACGCACACAAACACATACGATACGCGCACGCACACAAACACATACGATACGCGCGCACAAACACATACGGTAGGCGCGCACAAACACATACGGTAGGCGCGCACAAACACATACGGTAGGCGCGCACAAACACATACGGTAGGCGCGCACAAACACATACGGTAGGCGCGCACAAACACATACGGTAGGCGCGCACAAACACATACGGTAGGCGCGCACACACAAACACATACGGTAGGCGCGCACACACAAACACATACGGTAGGCGCGCACACACAAACACATACGGTAGGCGCGCACACACAAACACATACGGTAGGCGCGCACACACAAACACATACGGTAGGCGCGCACACACAAACACATACGGTAGGCGCGCACACACAAACACATACGGTAGGCGCGCACACACAAACACATACGGTAGGCGCGCACACACAAACACATACGGTAGGCGCGCACACACAAACACATACGGTAGGCGCGCACACACAAACACATACGGTAGGCGCGCACACACAAACACATACGGTAGGCGCGCACACACAAACACATACGGTAGGCGCGCACACACAAACACATACGGTAGGCGCGCACACACAAACACATACGGTAGGCGCGCACACACAAACACATACGGTAGGCGCGCACACACAAACACATACGGTAGGCGCGCACACACAAACACATACGGTAGGCGCGCACACACAAACACATACGGTAGGCGCGCACACACAAACACATACGGTAGGCGCGCACACACAAACACATACGGTAGGCGCGCACACACAAACACATACGGTAGGCGCGCACACACAAACACATACGGTAGGCGCGCACACACAAACACATACGGTAGGCGCGCACACACAAACACATACGGTAGGCGCGCACACACAAACACATACGGTAGGCGCGCACACACAAACACATACGGTAGGCGCGCACACACAAACACATACGGTAGGCGCGCACACACAAACACATACGATAGGCGCGCACACACAAACACATACGATAGGCGCGCACACACAAACACATACGATAGGCGCGCACACACAAACACATACGATAGGCGCGCACACACAAACACATACGATAGGCGCGCACACACAAACACATACGATAGGCGCGCACACACAAACACATACGGTAGGCGCGCACACACAAACACATACGGTAGGCGCGCACACACAAACATATATTATACGCACACACACACAAACATATATTATACGCACACACACACAAACATATATTCTACGCACACACACACAAACATATATTCTACGCACACACACACAAACATATATTCTACGCACACACACACAAACATATATTCTACGCACACACACACAAACATATATTCTACGCACACACACAAACATATATTCTACGCACACACACAAACATATATTCTACGCACACACAAACATATATTCTACGCACACACACACAAACATATATTCTACGCACACACACACAAACATATATTCTACGCACACACACACAAACATATATTCTACGCGCACACACACACAAACATATATTCTACGCGCACACACACACAAACATATATTATACGCGCACACACACACAAACATATATTATAAGCGCACACACACACAAACATATATTATAAGCGCACACACACAAACATATTATACGCGCACACACACAAACATATTATACGCACACACACACAAACATATTATACGCACACACACACACAAACATATTATACGCACACACACACACAAACATATTATACGCACACACACACACAAACATATTATACGCACACACACACACAAACATATTATACGCACACACACACAAACATATTATACGCACACACACACAAACATATTATACGCACACACACACAAACATATTATACGCACACACACACACAAACATATTATACGCACACACACACAAACATATTATACGCACACACACACAAACATATTATACGCACACACACAAACATATTATACGCACACACACACAAACATATTATACGCACACACACACAAACATATTATACGCACACACACACAAACATATTATACGCGCACACACACAAACATATATTATACGCGCACACACACAAACATATATTATACGCGCACACACACAAACATATATTATACGCGCACACACACAAACATATATTATACGCGCACACACACAAACATATATTATACGCGCACACACACAAACATATATTATACGCGCACACACACAAACATATATTATACGCACACACACACAAACATATATTATACGCACACACACAAACATATATTATACGCACACACACACAAACATATATTATACGCACGCACACAAACATATATTATACACACACACACACAAACATATATTCTACGCACACACACAAACATATATTCTACGCACACACACAAACATATATTCTACGCACACACACAAACATATATTCTACGCACACACACAAACATATATTCTACGCACACACACAAACATATATTCTACGCACACACACAAACATATATTCTACGCACACACACAAACATATATTCTACGCACACACACAAACATATATTCTACGCACACACACAAACATATATTCTACGCACACACACAAACATATATTCTACGCACACACACAAACATATATTCTACGCACACACACAAACATATATTCTACGCACACACACAAACATATATTCTACGCACACACACAAACATATATTCTACGCACACACACAAACATATATTCTACGCACACACACAAACATATATTCTACGCACACACAAACATATATTCTACGCACACACACACACAAACATATATTCTACGCACACACACACACAAACATATATTCTACGCACACACACACACAAACATATATTCTACGCACACACACACACACACACAAACATATATTCTACGCACACACACACACACACACAAACATATATTCTACGCACACACACACACAAACATATATTATACGCACACACACACACAAACATATATTATACGCACACACACACACAAACATATATTATACGCACACACACACACAAACATATTATACGCGCACACACACAAACATATACGCGCACACACACAAACATATTATACGCACACACACACAAACATATACGCACACACACACAAACATATTATACGCACACACACAAACATATTATACGCACACACACAAACATATTATACGCACACACACAAACATATTATACGCACACACACAAACATATTATACGCACACACACAAACATATTATACGCACACACACAAACATATTATACGCACACACACAAACATATTATACGCACACACACAAACATACTATACGCACACACACAAACATATTATACGCACACACACAAACATATTATACGCACACACACAAACATATTATACGCACACACACAAACATATTATACGCACACACACAAACATATTATACGCACACACACAAACATATTATACGCACACACACAAACATATTATACGCACACACACAAACATTTTATACGCACACACACAAACATATTATACGCACACAAACATATTATACGCACACAAACATATTATACGCACACACACAAACATATTATACGCACACACACAAACATATTATACGCACACACACAAACATATTATACGCACACACACAAACATATTATACGCACACACACAAACATATTATACGCACACACACAAACATATTATACGCACACAAACATATTATACGCACACAAACATATTATACGCACACAAACATATTATACGCACACAAACATATTATACGCACACACAAACATATATTATACGCACGCACACAAACATATATTATACGCACGCACACAAACATATATTATACGCACGCACACAAACATATATTATACGCACGCACACAAACATATATTATACGCACGCACACAAACATATATTATACGCACGCACACAAACATATATTATACGCACGCACACAAACATATATTATACGCACGCACACAAACATATATTATACGCACGCACACAAACATTATACGCACGCACACAAACATATATTATACGCACGCACACAAACATATATTATACGCACACACACAAACATATATTATACGCACACACACAAACATATATTATACGCACACACACAAACATATTATACGCACACACACAAACATATATTATACGCACACACACAAACATATATTATACGCACACACACAAACATATATTATACGCACACACACAAACATATATTATACGCACACACACAAACATATTATACGCACACACACAAACATATTATACGCACACACACAAACATATATTATACGCGCACACACAAACATATATTATACGCGCACACACAAACATATATTATACGCGCACACACAAACATATATTATACGCACACACGCAAACATATATTATACGCACACACACAAACATATATTATACGCACACACACAAACATATATTATACGCACACACACAAACATATATTATACGCACACACACAAACATATATTATACGCACACACACAAACATATATTATACGCACACACACAAACATATATTATACGCACACACACAAACATATATTATACGCACACACACAAACATATATTATACGCACACACACAAACATATATTATACGCACACACACAAACATATATTATACGCACACACACAAACATATATTATACGCACACACACAAACATATTATACGCACACACACAAACATATATTATACGCACACACACAAACATATATTATACGCACACACACAAACATATATTATACGCACACACACAAACATATATTATACGCACACACACAAACATATATTATACGCACACACACAAACATATATTATACGCACACACACAAACATATATTATACGCACACACACAAACATATATTATACGCACACACACAAACATATATTATACGCACACACACAAACATATATTATACGCACACACACAAACATATATTATACGCACACACACAAACATATATTATACGCACACACATACTCATAAAATCCATTTTTAAAGACTGGACAAAGGCTTTAAAATGACTGAAGACATGACTGGCTAAGACTTAAACAAAAGGAACTTCCTGACATTCAGAACAACTGCCACTTCATTATCTCTTCATAGATGCTAATTACCCCTGTGACTGCAGAGATCAAAACCAAGGGAATTGTACAAAGGCCATTTACATTTCTATGGCCAGTTCTAGCCAATAGAGACAACCCATCTGTAAGGACAAAGGGCACTGAAACCTCTTAGGAAACTATTAATAGTTGAAAACTTACAATCTTAAGAATCTAAAATAAGAAACATACATCCTTTGTCCACGCCAAAGGGGAGAAGTGGGAGTCATATCACTTTATCTCCCCGCCACCCCCCCACCCCCATCCCCTAGCTAGGAGAACCAGTTAGCCTGCCTTGTGGAGCAGGAAAGCAGACTGCCACCTTCCATCAACCAAGCAGCAGGTCAGAACTAGGGCTCAGTCCAGGTGAATGCCTGCCCCCCCCCCCCCCAATCTACACTGTTTCTACTGGAGCTTCTGTACCATCACCTGCTTAACCAATTCACCTCTGCGTGCCCAGCTCAGCGTGGAAGTCATCTCTACTGGAGAAGTAGCATCAACATCAGTCTTCAGCCTGCCGACTCTGTGAAAGAATACACCATTGGACTTTGATTCTGGACTCTTGTGAAACAATATCTTCTCTGTGGTCTTTTGCCCTGTACCTCTTTCTTTTCCTTATCCCTCTTTACAGTATGAAGACAAAAAGCAGGGGAGGCAGGGGAACATTGCAAACCCTCCTCCTGTGTTTGAGTGTGTGCAAAATAAACTAACCTCCTGAGTTTACTCTATCTTCTATTTGCGGTTGAGTAAATAGAAATGGATCTCACTAAAACTCAGGGGTTGAAGAAAATAAGCCACCACTTATAATGGGGAAAAATCAAAATACCTTTCTGTTTACGGACAGGTGGTGAAAAGAGGAATCAAAGCTGTTTAAATTAATCCCCCCTCCTGTCCATAACACTTCAAATTTCAACTACGTTCAACAGACAAGATTCAGCTTTAACAAAGCATTAATGCCTCTCTGAACAGCTCATATTTTCCCAAGTGCTCAGTCACTTCACCCCTAATGACAGGTTCCACCAGCTTCCCCACAAGTGACATCAAATTGGCAGGCATGGCATTAGCAATTTTCCAGTCTAATGACACAATTTTAAACCAAGAGAACTTTTGAGAGATGATAACTAACTCTTCAGTGATTTCATCACTTCTTTAACATCCTGGGGTGGAAATCATCAATTGGTGAAAATTTATTCATTCAAAGTTGCATTTTTCCCCTATTGGCATTTTGTTACTAATATTGAATCCAATAGGTTTACAACCTCCCTGCCACCCCTCCACCTTGATTTGTTAGCTTCCCTTCCATTTTCCTTTAGTGAACACAGATACAAAGTGTTTATTTCATAAACCAGCTATTTCCTTGTTTTATATAACTATATCCCCTGCACCTATGTTTAATAGGAACATATCTCCCTCACTTGATACATTTATAAAATTTTTGATACATTTATAAAATGCTAAATTATTCCCATGCTTTGTTTCTATTTCTCCTTCCGAGCTTTTAATAATTTGTGTCTTTGTTTTCTATGTTTCACTCAATCTACTGGTTTTTTCTGATATTTCTGCAAGTCACTTGCTTTAGCTTTCTAGAGTCTCACCCTGTATGCTGATCATTACTGCCTGACTGTACAAATGAAATTTTGGTCTTTATGAAGCATGTGTTGACACTATAAATAAGGGCACGCCAAAAAGTGAGCCACGGCTCCAGTTGGGTTGCAAAATGAGATTTTGAGGTTGCAAGCTCCAAGACATCAATAGCTGCTGTGGGAGCTCAGGCTGATTTTTGAAAGCTGTGAGGCCCCTTTAAATGCTTGCTCTTTTTCTATTGGCGGGTATGGCCTAATGACTACTCTGAGGTCCAACTGTTTCTGCAAAAAAAAAACCTGTGAAAAGGTAGGTATATGTATTTTTGTAGAAACCCTGTCTTTTCAACAACTCCCTCCTCATGCTTAACTCCTGTTCCCCTACCAGTCTCTCCAGTCAAGACCTAAAGCACCCCTGCCTCGCTGTTCAACAGTTGAAGCTTCCCCCCTCCAACTACTAAATCCTCCCTGTTGTTCAACAACCAAAGCCTATCTCCCCTCCCTGCTCATTCTTGTACATCCTATATTTTCACTCTGGGGTCACAAGAAAACTGAGGCATTAAATGTGGTCACACCACAAAAATGTTTGGGAAGCACTGTACAAAATGCTTCTTTGAATACCTCCACTGTTCATTGATAGGTTTTTCCCTCAACAATTCAGCCCAGTTTAGCGCATTTGGTGTACACCTCATTCCACTGAGTCAACCTTAAGGTTTATGCATGATCTTTATCGTTCTCAAACTTTTACATACTCTTATCATTGTTATTTAGTGATTCTATTTGTATGTTGTTAGATGAGGCTCAAAAACAAACACAGATAATAAAAGGACATGCGGTAGAAAGAAAAAGCCCGAGATAGCTGACAATGTGCTGACCATCATAACATACAAAGCTTTTTTGAAGCCACCAGGACCATCTATATTTCAACCTCAAAAGGACAAAATCCCCTTCATTCACATTATGATGTTTCTCTTCTTCAGAGTGACAATGCAGGGTGTCAACTCTGGGAAGAAGACTTTCGACAACTCAACCATGAACACTCAGTGACAGCGATACTCTCCAAACTATTCCCCAGTACCCTGTGGTAGAATCCATGGGTGAACCACCATGGATGGGACTGCTGCAACAAGCAGCAAAATGAAAGAAAATCAGCAAAGCCTGCAGCCTTAGCGGTATTCCAGCTGTGGACTTCAAAGCTGGCAGAACTTTGCTCACATTAAGACTCAAAGCTATCAATCCTATGGACATTGAGGAAAAAAACAAACACCCCTCCCCAACTTCGGGAATGTTACAATTGTCACAATCTTCAAGAAGGGAGATAAATCAAGCTGCAGAGACTATCAAAGTATTCCCCTCTTGTCCATAGCAGGGAAAATCCTAACACATTCTCCTGAAAGGCCTATTTGCTGTGGCTGAGGAAATCCTCCCAGAGACAGAGTGGCTTTAGACCTTCCAGAGGAATATCCAACATGGTCTTTGTTGCTAAACAAATTCAAGAAAAATGTCGAGAACACCACTTGGAACTCTTCATTGCATTCGTCAACCATTTGACTTGCTCGCGGATTGCGCTCCAAAGGTCTGGATGTCCAAGAAACTTCATCACAATACTGCAACTGCTTCATGAAGATATAACTACAACTGCCTTAAATGGGAGATCTGAAATAAGACGCCATCAAAACATGGACCAATGATAAGCAAGGCTGTCCGATAGCCTCCATACAATCTACCTTACAGGGACTATTCACCTTAAAGATAAACTGCCTTCTGGTGTAAGTATTACATGCCGCCTAGATGGAAAACCCGTCAACCTAAGTTGCCTCCGTGCCAAAACTAAACTGACCACCATAGACATCAAACATGAAGACAGCAGCTAGTCACAGAGTGCAAGCAAGGGAACCTGGTGCAGCAAAGGAGGAGGTGCTGTTCACTTAAGTAGCTACCTTAACTTGGAGTAAAAGAGCGTGAAAAGCGACGGACCTGTTTAAAAGAGCTAGGGGGCTCAGTCTGAGGACCGACTGTATTCTGAGAAAAATTCAAAGTATGACATCACAAGGAAACAGATAAATGATTGGTGAGTATTTTAATCATTCATCTTTCAAAACTAGGGTAATTTAGTAGCAACTGTAAGATTTTATGAACAGTAGTAAAGCTTGACTACTAGTAAACCTAATAGGAGCAGTAGGGTCTAGGTTTATAGTCTCGATTTAGTTAAGGCATGGTAGGGCAGCTCTGCTG
This sequence comes from Carcharodon carcharias, assembly GCF_017639515.1. NCBI lineage: Eukaryota > Metazoa > Chordata > Chondrichthyes > Lamniformes > Lamnidae > Carcharodon > Carcharodon carcharias. Next base: position 36,851,052 of record NC_054486.1, read on the forward strand.
CATGAAATGCCTGGTACGTGCGGAAAGTCATGGCTTCAACAACCACATGTGCAGAGGATGCCTCCAACTCCAGAAACTTGGGCTCCGGGTTCTGGAACTTTAGCAACAGCTGCAGTCACTGTGGTGCATCCGCAAAGCTGAGAACTACGTGGCTAGCACGTTTAGGGAGACGGTCACACCACAGGTTAAGAGAGCAGAGGCAGAGCAAATGGGTGACCATCAGACAGTCTAGGACCACCAGCCAAGTATTCCAAGAGTCTCCCAAGTCCATCCTGATCACTAACCGGTTTTCCATTTTGGATACTGGTGAGGACATTGGTTTCTCAGGAGAATACAGTGAATGCCATCCATGGCACCAGGGGTATCTCAGCTGCACAGGAGAGGAAGAAGCAATAGTAGTAAAGGATTCAATAGTCAGGGAAAAACAGGTGTTTCTGCAACTACAGACCTGACTCCAGGATGGTATGTTGTCTCCCTGGTGCCAGGGCCAAGGCTGTCACTGAGCAGCTGCAGGGCATTGCTATTGGAGGGACGCACGGGGTGGGGAGGAGGGGGGGAAGGGGGGTGTTGTTGAACAGCCAGAGATTGGAATCCACTTTGGTGCCAACGACATAGGTAGAAAGAGGGATGAGGTCTTGAAAGCACATTTTAGACAGCTAGGAAAGAGATCAAAAAGCAGGGCTTCAAAAGGTAGTAATCTCAGAATTACTCCCAGTGCCATGTGCTAGTGAGTACAGAAATAGGAAAATAGAGCAAATGAACATGTGGCTGAAGAGGTGGTGTAGGAAGGAGAGCTTTAGATTTCTGAGGCACTGGGACTCGTTCTGGGACAGGTGGGACCTGTACAAGATGGACAGGTTACACCTTAGCAGGACCAGAACCAATATCCTCGCTAGGAAATTTGCTTGTGCTGTTGGGAGGGTTTAAACTAGTTTGGAAGCGGAATGGGAACCAGGGAGGGAATTTAAATAGGAGAAAAACAAAGCTGGTCATGGTAGGAAGAAAAGTAGAAGGGAAATTGGAAGGCAGAGGAAACAAAGGCCTGCAAGAAATTGGGTCAAAATTAAAGGCACTCTATCTGAATGTATGCAAAATTTGCATCAAGGCAGATGAATTGACAGCACAAATAGAAGTAAATGGGTACAATCTAATTGCAATTACAGAGACATGGCTGCAAGGTGATCAAGACTGGGAACTGAATGTTCAAGGGTATTCAGCATTTTAGAAAGGATAGGCAAAAGGGAATAGAAGGTGGGGTAGCACTTAATAAAGGATAAAAATCGTAAAATCATCAGTGATGTAGAATCAGTTTGGGTGCGGCTAAGAAACAGCAGTCGGAAGCAAACATTGGTGGGAGTTATTCACAGGCCACCAAATAGTAGTGGTTATGTTGGGTATGGTACAAATCAGGAAATTAGAGGTGCAAAAATAATCATCATTATTAGCTTCAATCTACATAGACGGGGTAAACCAAATTAGCACCAATGCTTGTAGCATAATTTCCTGGAATAAGAGATGGTTTTCTAAAACAGTTTGTTGAGGAACAAACTAAGGAATAGGATAAAAGCAAAATACTGCAGATGCTGGAAATCTGAAAAAAACAGAAAATGCTGGAAAAACTCAGCAGGTCTAACAGCATCTTTGATGAGAAAAAAAGATTTAACGTTTCAAGTCCATATGACTCTTCTTCAGAGCTGGGATATTTTAGATGGGGTATGAATAGGATAGATGGGATAAATTTAATGAGATAGAATGGGATATTTTAGATCCAATACTGTGCAATGAGAAAGGGCTAATTAATAATTTCATTGGAAAGGAGCCTTTAGTGATATGATGATAGATTTTTACACTAAGTTTGATAGTAATATGGTTCAATCCAAAACTGGGGTCTTAAATCTTAAAAGAAACTACGAAGGTATGAGGGGCAAGTTGGCTGTGGTAAATTAGGAAACTACATTAAAATGTATTACTGTAGACAGGCAATGGCTAGCATTTAAAGGATCAATGCATGGTTTACAACAAATATACATTCCTTTGAGATACAAACACCCAACAGGAAAAGTGATCCAACCATTGCTAAGAGAAGTTAAAGCTTATATTTAGATCAAAGGGAGAAGCTAATAAAGTTGCCAAAAAAAGTAGTAAGCCTCAGGATTGGGAGCTTTTTAGTATTCAGCAAAGGAGGACCAAGAAACTGATGAAGAAAGAGAAAACAGAATGACAGTAAACTAGCAAGAAACATAAAAACGGACTGTAAAAGCTTCTAATGTATACAAAAAACCTTCCAGAAATACCAGAGAACCATGGGACTAGCAGAAATGAGGAGCTGAAAGAAATTATTAGTAAAACAATGGGACTGAAAATTGATATATCCCCTGGACCTAACGATCTACGTCCCAGAGTGTTGAAGAGGTGACTCTAAAGATAGTGAATGCATTAGCGGTCATCTTCCAAAATTCTATAGATTCTGGAATGGTTCTTGCAAATTGGAAAGTAGCAAATGTAACCCATTGTTTAAGAAAGGAGGGAGAGAGAAAATGGGGAACTGTTAGCTTGACATCAGTAGTCAGAAAAATGCTGCAATCTATTATAAAGGATGTGATAACTGAACACTTAGGAAAAAAATGATTTTGATTGGGCAGGGTCAACATGGATTTATGAAAGCGAAATAGTGTTTGATGAACCTGTTGAGAGTTTTTTGAGGATGTATCTAGCAGAATGGAAAAGGGGGTTTTCAGTGGATTTTCAGAAAGCTTTTGACAAGATCCCACACAAGGTTTGTAAAAAAAAATTAGAGCACTGTAGTTTGAGGTTAATACACTGGCATGTATTGAGAATTGGTTAATGGACAGAAAACAGTAGGAATAAATGGTTATTCTTAGGTTGGCAGGCCATGACCAGTGGAGTACCACAAGAATCAGTGCTTGGGTCCCAGCTATTCACAATCTCTACCAATGATTTGAATGTGAGGACCAAATGCAATATTTCTAAGTTTGCTAATAACACAAAACCAGGTGAGAATGTGAGTTGTGAGGAGGATGCAAAGAGGTTCCAAGGGGATTTAGACAGGCTGAGTGAGTGGGCAAGAACATGGCACTTGGAATATAATATGGAAAAATATGAAGTTATCCATTTTGGTAGGAAAAACAGAAATGTGGAGTATTTATTAAATAGTGAGAGATTAGGAAGTGTTGGTGCCTAAAGCGACCTGGGTGCCCTTGTTCAAGAGTCACTGAAAACTAGCATGCAGATGCAGCAAACAACTAGGAAGGCAAATGGTGCATCAGCCTTTATTGCAAGAGGATCTGAACACAGAAGTAAAGGGGTCTTGTTGCAATCGCGTAGTGTCTTGGTGAAACCGCACTTGGAGTAATACATACTATTTTGGGTCTCCTTACCTAAGGAAGGATATACTTGCTACAGAGTGAGTACAAAACAGACTGATTCCTGGGGTGGCAGGACTGTCCTATGAGGAGAGATTGAGCCTGTATTCCCTAGAGTTAAGAATGAGAGATAATCTCATTGAAACACAAACAATTCTTAAAGGGCTCGACAAAGTAGATGCAGGAAGGATGTTTCCATTGGGAGGGGTGGTGTTCCAGAACCAGGAAACACAATCTCAGAACAACAGTTTTTAGCCTAGATGAGGTGGAACTTCTTCATCTAGAGAGTGATAGTTCTTTGGAATTCTCTAGCCCAGGGGGCTACGGAGGCTCATTGAGTATGTTCAAGCCAGAGATCGATAGATTTCTAGATAATCAAGGTATCAAAGGATATGGGGATAGTGCAGGAAAATGGAGTTGAGGTAGGTCTTCAGCCATGATCTAAATGAATGGCAGAGCAGGCTCGATGGGTTGAATGGCCTACTCCTGCTCCTATTTCTTATTTTCCGATACATGATCTACAGTTTGCGAACAACTGCAGTGTCACTGCCCACTCTGCACCAGACTTGCAAGCCACTCTAAACCTGACTTTGAATGATACCAAAAGAAAATTCATATATCAACCCACACCTGGTCAGCCAAATATTCTATCTCCTATATACATTGAAAGACTCTGGAGCACTTCCCACACCTTGGCAGCCACTTTTCTCAAAAAGGTCACCATTGACAAGGAGATCCAACCTTGAATCAGCTGCGCTATCTCAGCCTTCTACAGACTACGGCAGATAAACGACAAACACCTCTGCAAGTCACTAAAAGTCCTAATGTAAAAAGCAATTGTCAACACCACACTGCAATGAGATCTGGACTGTGTATCAGCACTAGAGGAATTCCATCGGCAATGCCTCTGCTGCATCCTCAGGATGCAATGGGAGGACTGAACAGGCGCTAGCACCCTTCCTGAAGCCAGCTCCACAATCATTCAGGCAAAACTCCTCAAAATCAACTCCGATGGACTGGACACAGTGTCTGCTTGCCCAGAAACAGTCTTCCCTGACAGGTTCTGTTTTCTCAACTCTCAAATGGTCAACGTTCCAAGGACGACAAAGAAAATGCTTCAAAGACACTGTGAAGCTCTCCTTGACATGTGACAGCATTGATATTAATGACTCAAAGGAGTCCGCTACCAATCGTTCAAAATGACGGTTACTTGTCCATCAACCTGCATCATGCTTTGAGTCACAATGTCTTAATGATGAGACAAAGCAACAGCAGAGAAGGAAAGAAAAGGAAGCAAGTTTTGTACTCTGGATCTCACTACCTCATGGGACATGCTGCCCCATGCACCCAAAGATCTGTGCGTTGAGAATTAGCCTGTGCAGTCACATGAAGACCCATGCAGAAACTCTCAACGTTGAGTAGACATTACCCTCAAATTGAGGGACAGCGAATGCTGACATGAGGACAGGGGTGATGACCCTGGCATAATATCATACCCCAGCAAGAAATAAACGTCTTCAGGAGTGTAGAAAATGGGCAAGAGCTAACAATTAGACATAATTCCAAAAACCAAAAGAGATCCTTTGAGAGAGCTGCTGTTAAACAGGATTCTATGAAAGATTAACAGTAGAATTCCCAAAATAAATCCTAAACTACTACAGAAGAAATCTATAGTTACTTACCTGTGATGGAAATTAGTTTATTTAAAAATATATTCCTTGGTACTATTCTAGAAAACAAAATAGCACTTCGCATCTCCATGTAACAATTTACAAATCGAACTTTGCTCCTGCATACTCTCATAAGATTGCTAACTTGTCCACCCAAGCTAATTATTACCCCTTCACTTATGTCACAATCCTTCTATCGTGTTTTTACACAATGCTTTGTGGTTTAAAAGATCATGATGGGCAAATTATCCAAAAATTTAAGTTATTCAATCTCAATGTTTCATTGATATGCAACCACAAGTAAAATGTTACTCTTGTTGTTAGTTTCCCATCCGAATTCCTGAATGAGAAATTATAATCACATAACTGATTTTTGGGTATATACAGCAGATAGGCATTTCATTGTAATGCCCACCATTTTGTGGCAACATTTTTCTTCCAATTCCATAATTTGACGGTAATGTAGCTAGTGTGCTTGATACCATGTACTGTACTTTGATAAGATTGGACATGCGTGCCACAAACCACATTTTGCCTTTTCTTAAAAATTTATTATGCAAGAGACTCATCAACTAAGGGGGCTTTGAATTAAACGAGATTGCATTATGGAAATACAAGGCTGGGTGTAATTTGATTCGGTGAATCCCTCAGGTCTGTGCCGGGGACATTACACAAGATGGCGAAAATATTCAGCTTCTCCGAAAAAAACTCTGAAATGATTTTGGAAACTTGTACAGAATAAAGCTGTAAATTAGAAGCAGTTAGTGATGGCGACAAGAGTATTTTCCCGTTTGCACCGAACTGTAATGTGCAATAATCCTGGAAAATCTGCAAATATTATCACAACTGGGTTACCACAGCAAACAGCAGCGTTGCTTCCAAATCCGGACTCAAGCTGACTGGAACTGCAGCCGTTCTCACTGATTGACAAAACTGATGGCAGGACCGGTTACATTATGTTCAGCGACAGGGAACTTGGCCAGGCCCACCGTCAGGACCAGGCCCAGGCCCACCTGAGACTGAAGGCCAGCTCCAACTCTAGTCCCAGGCCCCGCAATTTCCTCTCCCTTGCTCCACCACACGGAGCGGTAATGATGGAGACGCTAGGCCCGAGTCCGGGCCCAGGCCCACTCTTAGTTTAAGCCGCGGTGAGACCGGGCCTCAATGCGATCGCCCCAACCCAGGGGGCCTTTGGCACCCTCGACTGTCCCCCCAAAACCTTAACTCCGATCTCCCGGCTGGCAGCGAAACTCACCGAACCGAACGGCTCACTGTACCCGGAGATTCTGACTCGGAGTCAATGGCGACTCCTAGGCAGCACGGCCTCGCTCACGAAACAACTGCCTCTGCGTCACCCTGTGCTCGCGCGCGATTTCTCCTCCGTCACCTCGTGGCCGCGCACGCTACTGCCTGTGTCAATATGTCTCCGCATCATCATAACTTCGCGTCCGGGAAGTTCATCATCCCATCGGCGTTGCACGTCGTTATATCCCATACCTCCCCTGTGCAAACATCTTTATCGCACGCTCATAACGAACATCATCACCTCCTATACCCTCCCCTTGTAAACATCATCACCTCCTATACCCTCCCCCCCATGTAAACATCATTACCTACCATACCATCCCCTTGTAAACATCCTCACCTCCTTCACCCTCCCCTTGTAAACATCATCACCTCCTATATCCTCCCCTTGTAAACATCATCACCTCCTATACCCACCCCTTGTAAACATCATCACCTCCTATACCCTCTCTCCCCCCCCATGTAAACATCATTACCTACCATACCCTCCCCTTGTAAACATCATCACCTCCTTCACCCTCCCCTTGTAAACATCATCACCTCCTATACCCTCTCTCCCCCCCCCATGTAAACATCATTACCTACCATACCCTCCCCTTGTAAACATCCTCACCTCCTTCACCCTCCCCTTGTAAACATCATCACCTCCTATACCCTCCCCTTGTAAACATCATCACCTCCTATACCCTCCCCCCCATGTAAACATCATTACCTACCATACCATCCCCTTGTAAACATCCTCACCTCCTTCACCCTCCCCTTGTAAACATCATCACCTCCTATATCCTCCCCTTGTAAACATCATCACCTCCTATACCCACCCCTTGTAAACATCATCACCTCCTATACCCTCTCTCCCCCCCCATGTAAACATCATTACCTACCATACCCTCCCCTTGTAAACATCATCACCTCCTATACCCTCTCTCCCCCCCCCCATGTAAACATCATTACCTACCATACCCTCCCCTTGTAAACATCCTCACCTCCTTCACCCTCCCCTTGTAAACATCATCACCTCCTATACCCTCCCCTTGTAAACATCATCACCTCCTATACCCTCTCTCCCCCCCCCATGTAAACATCATTACCTACCATACCCTCCCCTTGTAAACATCCTCAACTCCTTTACCCTCCCCTTGTAAACATCATAACCTCCCCGTGTAAATATCATCAGCTCCTATACCGTCCCTCCCCCATGTAAACAACATCACCTCCTGTACCCTCCCCTTGTAAATAGGACTCTCTGTAACCTCCTGTCCACCCTTGCCAACACACCCCCACCCCCACTGAATTAAACAGGGGGAGCAGTGGCATAGTAGTAATGTCACTGGACTAGTACTCCAGAAGTGCAGGCTAATGGTCTTGGGGGTCGGGGGGGGGGGGGAGGGGGCGCATGGGCTAAAATCCCATTTGCCATTTTTAAAAAATTTGCCAACATACATATCACTCCCAACAAACCAGGATGCGGTTGACCCTGAAATGGTCTAGCAAAGAATGTTTGTGGCATAGAAAGAGGCCACCTGTGCCAGCCAAAAAATTAAGCCACCCAGGTCGATGAATGGGAGCGGGGGATTTGGATGTCAGTAGTAACTGCCCAGGAGTTTCTCTATGGCCCTTGGTATGAATATCATAACATCAAAGCCCACTTTACCGCCCCATGATCTCTTATACCCCAACCTGTAAATCATCACCTCTTTTACCCATCTGTGTAAACATCAGTTCCCATACTCTTTGTGTAAACTCATAAACAGCTGTGTAACCATCATCACCTCCTTTGGCCCACACGTAAACAACATCATGTCCTATACCCCCTCACCCATACAACTGCCACCGTCCCCCTTCACCAGCCACCTGCCATCCTATTCCCTTACCCACCCCACCTTCGACCCGACCCCCTCACTCACCCACCTGCTACCATGTGGGTGGCTCAGTCACCCACTTGCCACAATATCCCTTCACCCATTGACCTGCCACCTGCCCCCTCTCCCACCCACCTGCCACCCTACACCCTCACCCACCTTCCATCCTACCCCCTCACCCACCCTCCTGCCATTCGACCCCTTAAAAACATCACTTCTTATATTCGCGTCCTGTGTAAGCATCACCACTGCCTATATCTACATTGTATAAACATCAATACCTCTTCCGTCCCTCATGCCCACCTCTTGCAAACATCATTATCTCCCATAGCCCCTCGTATAAACAACATCACCTCCTAAACCGCCTTGTAAACATCATGACCAACAATATGCCGGACTGTGTAAGTATTATCTCTTACAGCCCCTGCGTAAATATCAGCACCTTCGAGACCCCCATGTGGAAACAACATCGCCCCATGCACTCCCACGTAAACATCATCACCTCCTACCACCCTCTGTAAAAATCACCTCCTATAATTCCCATGTACATGTTACTACCTCTTACTCTCCCCACGTAAACATCATCACCTCCCATAGCCCCATGTAAACACCATCACCTCATGTAGACCCTGAGTAAGCATCATCACCCCATATAACCTCCATATAAACATCATCTCCTCCTGTAGCCCCAAGTAAACATCATCACCTCCTCTAGCCCGCATGTAAACATCATCAATTCCTACACCCCATGTAAACAGCATCACCTCCTGTAGCCCCTGTGTAAACATCATCAATTCCTATACTCCCCATGTAAACATCATCACCTCCTGTAGCCCCCATGTAAACATCATAGAAACATAGAAAACAGGAGCATGAGTAAGTCATTCAGCCCTAGGATCCTGCTCCGTCATTCATTATGATCATGGTTAATTCTCTATCTCAACGCCATACCCTTTGACACTTTTGGAACCCAGAAATCTATCTATTTCTTTCTTAACTATGTTCAGTGACTTGGCCTCCACAGTCTTCTGTGGTAGATAATTCCACAGGTTCACCACCCTCTGAGTTAAGAAGTTTCTCCTCATCTCAGTCCTAAATGGCCTACCCCGTATCCTGAGACTGTGACCACTTGTTCTAGAACCCCCAGCCAGAGGAAATATCATCCACATATCCAGTCTGTCCATTCTTCTCAGAATTTTATATGTTTCAATGAGATCCCTTCTCATTCTTCTAAACTCCAGTGAATACAGGCCTAGTCAACCCAATCTCTCCTCATACGACAATCCTGCCATCCCAGGAATTAGTCTGGTGAACCTTCGCTGCACTCCCTCGAGGGCATGTATATCCTTTCTTAGGTAAGGAGACTAAAACTGCTAGAGGTGTAGTCTCACCAAGGCCCTGTACAGCTGCAATAAAACATCCACGCTCCTGTATTCCTGTGCCCAAGTCCTCTTGCAATGAAAGCCAACATACCATTTGCCTTTTGAACTGCTTGCTGCACCTGCATGCTTGCTTCCAGTGATTGGTTTCAAGGATACCCAGATCTCTTTGTACATCAACATTTCCCAATCTATCACCATTTAAATAATACACCAGCATTCTGTTTTTCCCACCAAAGTGGATAACTTCACACTTATCCATGTTATACTGCATCTGCCATGTATTTGCCCACTCACTCAAACCATCTAAATCGCCTTGAAGCCTCTTAACACCTTCCTCACCACCCACATTCCCACCAAGTTTCGTGTCGTTAACAAACTTGGAAATATTATATTTGGTTCCCTTGTCCAAATCATTGATACAAGTTGTGAATAGCTGGGGCCCAAGTACTGATCCATGTGGTACCACTCTAGTCACTGCCTCCCACTCCAAAAAAGACCCATTTAGTCCAACTCCCTGCTCCCCTTCTGCTAACCAAGTCTCAATCAAGCCAATATATTACCCCAATCCCATGTACTTTCATTTTACACATCTTACACTTTACACATTTTACACATTTACCTCTTATGTGGGACTTTATCAAAAGCTTTCTGAAAATCCAAATACACCACATCCACTGGTTCTCCCTTACCTATTCTGCTAGTTACTTCCTCAAAATACTTCAGAAGGTTTGTCAAACATGATTTCCCTTTCATAAATCTATGTCTACTTTGTCTAATCCCGTTGATATTTTCTAAGTGTTCTGTTATCACATCCTTTATACTGGACTCTAGCATTTTCCCTGCTACTGATGTTAGGCTAATCTGGTCTGTAGTTCCCTGTTTTCTCCCTTCTTCCTTTTTTTAAATAGTGGGGCTACATTTGCCACCCTCCAATCTGCCAGGACGGTTCCAGAACCTACAGAATTTTGGAAGATGACAATCAATGCATGCACTATTTCCATGGCCACCTCCTTTAGTGCCCTAGGGATTTATTGGATTTCAGTCTCATTAATTTCTCCAGCACTATTGTTTCAGTATTACTAATTTCCTTCAATTCCACCTTCTCACTAGACCCTTGGTTCCCTAGTATTTCTACAGAGTTGTTTGTGTCTTCCTCTGTGAAGACAGAGCTACAGCAGATGTTTAATTGCTCTGCCATTTCCTTGTTCTGTGTTATAAATTCTCCCTTTTTAGACTGTAAGGGACCTATATTTGTCTTCATTAACCTTTTTCATTTTACATACTTATAGAAGCTTTTAGTCCACTTTTACGTTCCTTGCAAGTCCACTCTCATTCTCTATTTTCCCCTCTTAATCAATTTCTTCGTCCTCCTTTGCTGAATTCCAAACTGCTCCCAATCCTCAGGCTTGCTACTTCTTCAAGCAACTTTATATGACTCATCCTTGAACCTAATACTTAATTTCTTTTGCTAGCCATGACTGGGCTGTTTCTCCTGTTGTGTTTTTGCACCAGAAAGGAATGTATAACTGTGGCAATGCATACATTTGTTGCTTAAATATTAGCCATTTTCTATCCACCATCATGTCTTTTAATGAAGTTCTCCAATCTGTCTTAATCAACTCACACCTCATATCTTCATAGCTTCCTTTGTTAAGATTTAGGACCCTAGTTTCAGATTGGACTACTTCACTTTCCATCCTAATGAAGAATTGTACATTTTATGGTCACTGTTCCCTAAAGGACCCTGCAGAACAAGATTATTAATTAACCCCTTCTTATTGCACAACACCAAATATAGGATAGCCTGTGCCCTGGTTGATTCCACTGCATACTGGTCTAAAATACCATCTTGTACACCCTCCAGGAATTCATCCACCCCAGTATTATGGCTAATTTGGTTTGCTCAGTTTATATGTAGATTAAAGTCACCCATGATTATTGCAGCACCCTTGTTACATGCATCTCTACTCTCCTGGTTAATGCCGTCCCCTACCTTAGCACTACTGTTTGGAGGCCCATAGACAACTCCCACTAATGCTTTCCATCTCTTGTTACTCCTTAACTCCACCCAGACTGATTCTACATCTAGATTTTCTGAGCCAATATCCTCTCTCACTATTGCACTGATTTCATCCTTAACTAATAATGCCACATACCTGCTTTTCCTTTTTGTCTGTCCATCCTAAATATAAAGTGCCTTTGGATATTCATTCCCAGCCTTGGTCACCCTTCAGCCATGTCTCCATCGCAATCATTTTGTACACTTTTACATCTATTTGCACTGTTAGTTTGTCTACCTTATTGTGAATGCTCCATGCATTCAGATACAGTGCCTTTAGGCTTGTCTTTTTAACATTTTTACACACCTTTTTTTGTACTAAGGCCCTATTTTCTGCAGGCCATTGTTTCCTCTGCCTTCCACTTTTGCTTTCTACTTGTCTGTTTTTCATTCCTATCTTTGTTTCCCTCTCCTGTGTTCCCCACTTAGGTTCCCATCCCCTGCCACTCTAGTTTAAACCCTCCCCCACAGTACTGGCAAAACCTCTGTGAGAATAATGGTCTTGGTCCTGCTGGGGTGCAACCCACTTATACGGGTCTCATCTTCCCCAGAATCGGTCCCAAAGCCTCAGAAAAACCTCCCTTGCGGAGTGCTGTTGGGGAGGGTTTAAACTAACTTGGCAGCGGGTGGGATCCTGAGAGGAGGTTCAGTAAGGGGAGATGCACAGCCAAAATTAGAAGAGAGAGCAAGTGAGTCTGGAAGGCATAGAAATTACAGGCCAGTTAAGGTACAAGGGAGTTTAGCAAGGTTGAATGGTATTTATTTTAATGCAAGGATTCTGACGAATAAGGTAGCTGAGTTGAGGGCACAAATTAACACATGGAAGTATGATGTCATTACTGTCACAGAGACATGGTTGAGAGAGGGGCAGTATTGGCAGCTCAATATTCCAGGATGTAGTGTCTTCAGGTGAGACAGGGAAGGAGGTAAAAGAGGAAGGGGTATCATAATATTGCTAAAGGAATCAATTACAGCAGTAAGGAGGGATGACATCTTAGAAGGCTCCTCAAATGAAGCCACATGGGTAGAACTGGAAAACAAAAAAGGAGCAATCACATTGCTGGGAGTGTACTATAGGCCCCCAAACAGTCAGAGAGAAATAGGAGAACAGATGTAGGCAAATTTCAGAGAAGTGTAAAAACAATAGGGTAGTAATAGTGGGGGATTTCAACTTCCCCAACATTAACTGGGCTAGTCATAGTGTGATAGGTTTAGAGGGAGCGGAATTCTTAAAATGCATCCAGGAGAGCTTTTTAAGCCAGTACATAGAAAGTCCTACAAGAGAGGGGGCAGTCCTGGTCTTAATTTTAGGGAATGAAGCCAGGCAAGTGGTAGAGGTATCAATGGGGGAGTGTTTTGTGGATAGTGATCATAACTCCGTTAGATTCAATGTTGTTATGGAAAAGTACAAGGATGGGCTAGAAATCAGAGTTCTAAATTGGGGGAAGGCCGATTTTAATAAGATCAGGTTAGATTTGGCCAGAGTGGAATGGGAGCAGCTACTTTTAGGTAAATCTGTGTCAGAGCAGTGGTGCTCATTCAAGAAGGAGATAGGGAGAGTACAGGGCCAACATACTCCAGTAAAGACAAAGGGTGGAACCAACAAATCCAGGGAATCCTGGATTTTGAGGGAGATATAGGATTGTATAAAGAGAAAAAGGGAGGCTTATGGCAGATACCGACGGCTCAAAACAGTGGAAGCCCTAGAGGATTAAGTTTGTGTATGGGGGACCTTAAAAAGGAAATTAGGAGAGCAAAAAGAGGGCATGAAAAAACATTAGCAGGTAAAATAAGGGAAAATCCAAAGTTATTTTACAAGTACTTTGAAAGTAAGAGGACAACTAGGGAAAGAGTGGGGCTCATTAAGGACCATAGTGGTAATTTGTGTGTGGAGCCGGACCACGTAGGTAGGGTTTTAAATGAATACTTTGTGTTGGTGTTCACAAGTGACAGGGACAACGTGGGTATGGAAATCAGGCAGAAGGACTGTGATATAATTAAAGAAATTAGCATAGAAAAGGGGGAGGTTCTAAGTGATCTGGCAGGCTTAAAAGTAAATCTCCAGGCCCGAATGGAATGTATCCCAGACTGTTGAGTGAAGCAAGGGAGGAGATAGCAGGGGCGCTGGCAATAATCTTCAATATCTCTCTGGCCACAGGAAAGGTGCCAGAAGACCGGAGGAAAGCCAATGTGGTACCGTTATTCAAGAATGGAGGAAGGGCTAAACCAAAGAATTACAGGCCAGTCAGTCTAGCCTAAGTGCTGGGGAAATTATTGGAAGCAATTCTGAGGGACAGAATTAATCTACACTTGGAGAGGCAGGGATTAATCAAGGACAGTCAGCTTGGTTTTGTTAAGGGGCGGTCATGTCTAACCAATTTGACTGAATTTTTTGAAGAGGTAACCAGGTGTGTAGATGAGGGCAATGCATTTGACATAGTCTACTTGGACTTCAGCAAGGCTTTTGATAAGGTCTCGCATGGGAGACTGGTAATGAAGATATGAGTCCATGGGATCCAAGGCAATTTGGCAAATTGGATCCAGAACTGGCTGAGCAGAGGGTAATGATCGAGTGGGGTTTTTGTGACTGGATGCCTATGTCCATTGGGGTTCCACAGAGATCGGTGTTGGATCCCTTGCTGTTTGTGGTATATATAAACGACTTAGACTTGAATGTAGAAGGATTGATCAGTAAGTTCCCGGATGACACAAAAATTGGTAGCATGGTAAATAGTGAGGAGGATAGCCTTAGATTATAGGAGGATATCAGATGGACTGATCAGTGGCAAATGGAATTTAATCCGGATAAGTGTGAGGTGATGCGCTTGGGCAGGACAAACAAGGCACGGGAATACACGATGAATGGTAGGACTCTGGGAAGTACCAAGGATCAGAGAGACCTTGGTGTGCATGTCCACCAGTCCCTTAAGGTAGTGGGACAGGTAAATAAGGTGGTTGAGAAGGCATATGCGATACTTGCCTTTATTAGGCAAGGCATACAATGTAAGAGCTGGGAGGTTATGCTGGAACTGTATAAAACACTAGTTAGGCCACAGCTAGAGTGTTGCATACAGTTCTGGAATCCGCACTATAGGAAGGATGTGATTGCACTAGAGAGAGTGCAGAGGAGATCTACCAGGATATTGCCTGGGCTGGAGAGTTTTAGTTGTAAGGGGAGATTGGATAGACTAGGGTTATTTTCCCTGGAGCAGGGGAGATTGAGGGGGGACATGATTGAGGTGTATAAAGTTATGGGGGGCATAGATTGGGAGACAGGAAAGAATGTTTCCCCTTGGTGGAGGGATCAATAACCAGGGAGCATAGGTTTAAGCTAAGGGGTAGGAGGTTTAGAGAGGATGTGAGGAAGAATTTTTTCACCCAGAGGGTGGTACGAAAGGGTGGTAGAGGCATAAACCCTCATAACATTTAAGAAGTATTTGGATATGCACTTGCAATGCCATGACATACAAGGCTAGTGATGGAAAATGGGATTCAGTACTTGTTTGACCAGCGCAAACTTGATGGGCCAAAGGGCCTTTTTCTGTGCTGTATGGCTCTATGAATCTAAATCCCTCCCTCCTACACCATATCTCCAGTCATGCATTCATCTGGTCTATTCTCCTATTCCTGATCTCGCTAGAACGTGGCACTGGGAGTAATCCTGAGATTACAACCTTTGAGGTCCTGCTTTTTAATTTATTTCCTAGCTCCTTATATTCTGCTCTCAGGACCTCATTACTCTTTTTACCTATGTCATTGGTACTGACATGGGCCACAACCTCTGGATGTTCACCCTCCCCTTTCAGAATGTCCTGCAGCTGCTTAGCGACACCTGTGCCCCTAGCACCAGGGAGGCAACATACCACCCTGGTGTCATGTCTGCAGCTGTCTATCTGTTCCCCTTACAATAGAATCCTCTATCACTATTGCTCTCCCACTCTTTTTTCCCCCTGCTTTGTGCAGCTGAGCCACTCGTTGTGCCATGGACTTGGCTCTTGCTGCAAACCCCTGAGAAACCATCTCCCCAGCAGTATCCAAAACAGAAAATCTGTTGGAGAGGGGGATGGACACTACCTGCTTAATGCTTTTAATCCGTCTGTTGGTCACCCATTCCCTTTCTTACCTGCGGTGTGACCACCTCACTGTACATGCTATCCATGAAGATCTCATCCTTGTGGATGCTCCACAGTGACTCCAGCTGCAGCTCCAGCTCCGAAATGCGGATTTCGAGTAGCTGTAGCTGAAGACACTTACTGCACACATGGTCGCCCTGGACACTGGAAGTGTCCCTGGCTTCCCACCCATCATCACCCCCTACAGCCCCCATATAAACGTCATCACCTCCTATACCCCTACCGTGTTAACATCATCACCTCCTATACCCCCACTGTGTAAGCATCATCATCTCCTATACCCCCACCGTGTTAACATCATCACCTCCTATACCCCTACTGTGTAAACATCATCATCTCCTATACCCTCAACGTGTTAACATCATCACCTCCTATACCCTCACCATGTTAACATCATCACCTCCTATACCCCCACCGCATAAACATCATCACCTCCTACAGCCCCCATTTAAACTTCATCACCACCTATATCCCTCATCTCTTATATCCCCTGTGTATACTTTGGGCCAAATCTCCTGAGAAGTAGCAATCGTCATCTGATTGCCACTCTGCTCCTATATTCTTACCTTGCACCAGAGCTCCAAATTTCTCATCCAGACCTCCAAACCAGGTCTCTTCAGAGCGTATTTGTTCTGGGAGTCCTTCTTTCATAGGGCACAGTCGTTGGGGGTAGGCAAGCCACCCCAAGTTTTATAGCACTAGCTGCCATATTGTAGTAAGTAGGGAATTTAAAGGTTCCAAAGCCACTTTGAGAAAGTACAGGGAGAAGTTAAGTGTGTAAGGTTAGGTGGTGAGGGAGTAGGTTGGCAGGTGGATGGCAGTTGCTGAGTGATAGGGTTGAGTGGCAGCTGGGTAAGTGAGGGGGTTGGGTGGCAGGTGGGTGAGGCAATTGCATGGCATGTGGTTGGGTGAGGGGCTAGGGTGGCAGGTGCGTGGACAAGGGGACAGTTGGGTTGGTGGGAGGATGTGGGGGTAGTGCAGCAGGTGGGTGGGTGATGGGGGTAAGGTGACAGGCTGGTGAGGAGGAGGTGGGGTGGAAGGTGGGTGGGTGAGGGGACAGTATGGTGGCTGGGGGTAGGGTGCAGGTGGGTGACTGAGGGCTTAGGGTAGCTGGTTGGTGAGGGAGAGGACAGAGTGATGAGTGGGTGGATGTGTGTGGGGGAGTGGGTAGGATGGCAGGTGGTTGGGTGTGGGGATAGGGTGGCAGGTGGTGTGGGTGAGTGGTTAGGTGGCCAGTGGGTAGGTGGGATGTGTATGGGGGAGGGGTTAGGGAGGCCAGTGGGTGGGTGAGCGGATAGGGTGGCCAGTGGGTGGATGAGGGTGTCGAGTGGCAGGTGGGTAGGTGAGCGGTAGGGTGTCAGGTGGGTGAGGAGGTAGTGTGGCAGGTGGGTGGAGAGGGTGGCAGGTGGGTGGGTGAGGGAGTAGGATGGTGTGGGTGGTTGCAGGGGAAAGGTAGGACGGGGGGGTTGGGGACAGTTGGATGGTTGGAGGGATAGTGAGGCAGTCGGGAGGGGTTAGTTAGAGGGTTGGGCGGTTGTTGCAGTGTCAAGTGGGGTGTCAGGTGGTTGGGAGGGGTAGTTGGGAGATTTGGGGGGGAATCAGGTGTAGGCGGTTAATCGGTGGGTCCAGTGGGGAGTTGGGGTTTCAGTAGTATAGTTACCCAGGAGTTAGTTTTAATTCTTCTAACATTTCCTAGGTAATTCTGGTAAGTGAGCCAAAACTATCCAAATCTCCAACTCTAACTCAGAGCTCTGGAGAGTTCCAGATGCAGGGAATTGCCCATCGGAAGTCCAAATATCCTGGGCAATTCCTGTGTAGTCAGTGGGAACTCTGGAGGGGTTCACTAGCACACTTGGGGGTACCTGCAGTGTACAATCATCTGGAGGTCAGGCGTTCTGTGTCAGCATCACTTCCTATGCTCCTCCCCATGTAAACATCATCACCTCAAAACCCCCATGCAAACATCATCGTCTCCTACACCCCTGTGTACACATCAAAACCCCCTATACTGCCCTGTGCAAACATCATGATCTCCTATACCCCACCATACCACCGTATAAAGATCATCACCTCCTATTCCTGCTGTGTAAACATCATCACTTCTGATACCTACCAGTGTAAACAAGATCAATTCCCATGTAAACATCATCAGCTCCAACACCCCTGGTGTAAACATCATCATCTCCTATACATCTGCTGTATAGGCATCATCACTGCATATATCCCCATCATGTAAACATCCTTACCACCTCAGCCCCATTTAAATATCACCTCCAATATTCCCCACATGTATACATCATCACTTCCTATACAGCCCATATAAGCATCATCACCTCCTATATCCCACCTTGTGCAAACATCATCACCTACTGTACTGCCATGTAGACATAATCATCACCTATGTCTGTGTCATGTAAAAATCCACCTCCTATATCCCCATTTAAACATCATCACCTCCTATACCCTCCCATGTAAACACCGCCTCCTATACCCCTTATGTTAACATAATCACCTCCTAAACCGAACATGTAAACATCTCCTCTGATATTCCCTGCTTTAAAATAATCACCCCCTATAACCCCTGCCCATGTAAACATCATCACCTCCAAAACCCCAGGCCTTGTAAACATTAATAGACCTCTGCTGTCACTGCCTCTGCCTGATATGGACCAGTGTCTGTGATGAGCTCACCAGATTGTGACCTCAAGCCTGCTCTAGAACTAGGACCCATCTAGTTGGTGGAGGGTGCAGGAGAACACTGTAACAGTGCTTTCCCTAGGGATACTGAGGCTTCCATCTCAGATGAGGTAGGGGCCGGGGCTGGATATCATCCCCTTTTCTTGCTGGCACCTGGAATAGAGAAGAGAAATTTAGTGACTGACTTAGCAGGCTCACACTTTAAACATCACTCACAGTCAATGCGTGCATATTGGAGCTGGAGACTGGATGTATCCTCAGTTGGTTCCTGGAGAAGTCTAATCTTGCCTTCGCACAGGCACGGTCATGCTCTTCCCTGGAAATCTCAGTGGCTTTTTCCTCATAGGTGGCGAACAGACAAATTTCTGGCGTACCCCTCCGGTCTTGGTCTGTTTGTATTTGTTATGGGCTATCTTGTCCTGCAGAAAGACAGAAGGATTGATTCTGAGACATTGGGTGAATAAGCAGTTCAGAAGCATGCATACCTATTACCACAGCTGAGCCATCCTCAGCGATTAAGAAGCCATTTATCCTGCAACTGATAAGAGATTGAGAGCTTAAAGTGGCTGGCACACATTCAGTGCTGATATCCCATCTGCTGGTAGTGTGTGACGTCCTTGTGAGCTATAACCCCTACACTGCTTGAAGCTGTTATGAAAGTGTCAGTTTGCAGTAAGGAGATGGCGCACTTACTCTAGCAGAACGCAGCAGCTCATTCTTTTTCTTGTGGCATTGCAGGCTGGTTCTTTCCTGGGTTCCACCCTAGTGACCTCCCCCCATGTCACCTTGGTCAGATGGAAGGGCCACCTGCTCCCATCCTGCAGAAACAGCACCTCCTGCCTTTCCTACATGGCCTGGAGATTGCAGGGAGGAATCACTGAACCGTGGGGCCACAGTTTCCTTTCCTCTCTTGGACGTTCTATTTGATGCAGAATCTGGAGCTCCTGGCCTGAAGTGAATGAATGGCTGTCCAGGTGCTATTTAAATATGGCGCCTGGATCTTCAACCCCATGAGGTAATTGTGGGGCGTTGACTTCTTGTCTGCCCCACCACAAAATTTGCTGCAGTCCGCACGGATGGATGAATAATGAGCTAAACAACACAATATCTTGCATTCAGCTGTCCCGCCATGCAACGGGAATCACTCTGACTTCACTGCCTGCCACCAAACTTTGACTTCAGAGTGGAAGATTCCGCCCAAAAGAGTCTACAAAGGTATTTAGATAGGTTAAGTGAGTGGACAACCACAAGCCCACCCAGCGTAAACATTATCACCTTCTATACCCGCCGTGTAAACGTCATCACCCCTCTAATTTATGCCTACCTTCTACCTCTGAGATGATGATTTGCGCCATGGTGTTTAACTCTGTGTTAAATGTTGCCTGGTATGGCTCAGTAGCTGCAGCCTTGTATGGTAGTCTCTGCCACATTTGCTGCAGTGGAAGACAGCGGGCTGAGAAAGTGTGCGATTCTCAGCCAGCTGCAATTTTAGTTTCTCTTCGTCTTTTCCAATGCCCTCCTAAACATTCAGCTTGTAGAGCTCCCACCCACCACCTCCCACTCCTTGTAAATACCATCATCCCCCCACCCCTCTCTTTCTTGGGCAGAGAACTCCAGATGAAAAAGAAGAACACATATCACTAAAATGTAGTAATTGCATAAAACTTAGGGCAGGATTTTCGGGTCAGCGGGCAGCCGTGATTGGCGGGCCTGGTAACAGCCGGGGAATGGACCGCCACCCGCAATCGGAGACCAATGTCGGGGCGACCATGAATTCTCGCTGGCTGGCCAATTAACTGGCAGCCAGAGTGAAAGGCGCACTGAAAGGCTCAGCGCTACCGGGGCGGGGAGGGGGCCGGGCAAGCGCTGAAGTCAGCACGGGCACGGGGAGCATGGAATGAAAATTCCCTGAAGTCAGAGAGCCGTCTTGGGGAGCTGAAGAATTTAAATTCAATAAAAACAGATTTTAAAATCTGGGAAAATGCCCACGCATCAGAATGACTCCCCTAGGCCTGAATGTTTCAGTCTGCGCGAGGGGGCAGGCCCGACACGCCGGCATGTAAAATGATGCACGATGACCTCAGACATGCATCCACCAATGACTGACAGGCCTATTAAGGCCATTAGCGAAATAATTAATGTAATTATTAACGCTGCCCATCCAACCTTAAGGTTGGCGGGCAGGCAAAAAGGCCTAGCGGCGTTTACGTCTTTTAGGAATCTTCATCCGTAAGCAGGAAGGGATTTCCTAAAGCTTTTATTAATTAAATTAAAAAATTTCCTGAAATACAAAAACATGTCCCATTTCATGTGACACATGAGGGGACATGTTTAATTAAATTTTTAATCCATGCATTTAATAATTTCTCAAGTGTTTCAATGTCCCAGAGGCAGCTCAGTGCCTCAGGGAGATTGAAGCACTCTTTTGAGCGCATGCGCAGAAGAGCTCTGGCCCCGACTCTCCTTCCTCTCCCTGCCCACACAGGTGGCACTGAGCTTTATGGCTCGTGTCTTACGCTGGGTGGGCCTTAATTGGCCCGCATGCGTAAAATGGCGGTGCGGAGCCGATCGTGGGTGGCAGCCACCTCCGCGACTGCCCCCGCCTGCTCCCGCCAAGCTCGCTCGCCGACTGAAAAATTCAGGCCCTAAGCATATAGGGCAGATTTTTTGTCTCACACACCTGACCCGATCGGGAGAAAAATAGTGCGCAACGATGTCAGGCAAGCATCCCGACATCATCGCGCACTCGCATGATATTTCACTCAGCGGGTGCGCACGGGTTGCCAGAGTGACGCCTGCCATTAATTAAGCGGTCACTTTAAGGCCCTTTACAGTCCAATTGACTGTGATTTTTCCTTGCCCATGCAACTTTCTGCTCGTTGCATGGGCCAAATAGGCAGGCGGCCAGCTGACATTTTCACAGACCTCATCAAAGGGTGGGATAAAAAGAGTCAGCAACATTGCCAGTGTGAGTAGTGAGGAATTTTGGAGGTAGTTTGCAGCTGGTTGCTTATTGGTACTTGGCAGCTTCATCCCTGTTTGTGGCTTCATTCTTAGCATTCTCAGGCTTTATTTCAGGACTTACTGCTGTCTGCCAGGCCCCCAGAGGATTCAGACCATATGGACCCTTCCAGGTATCAGGTATCCAGGTATCAATATGTCTGAGGTGCAATGCCAAAGGAGGCTCTGCCTCTCAGAGAAGAGCGTGACATTCATTTGCCAGATGATTGGGCCTGAGATCAGCTCCAGCTGTATGGGTGGACACCCCATGCCAGTGGCACCGAAGGTCACAGTGGCCCTCAACTTCTATGCCTCCGGCTTTTTCCAGGGATCAGTGGGGGATCTGTGTGGAGTCTTCCAATCAGCTGTCCATAGTTACATCAAGCTGGTGACAGAAGCTCTGTTCAGGTGGGTACTGACCTCTATTCTTTACCGTACTGACAAGGCCAGCCAGGCTGAGCAAGTCAGAGGCTTTGCAGCGATTGCTGGCTTCCCCCGCATTCAGGGTGCAATCGACTGCACACGTGGCTACTATCAAGGCGCCAGTGGGTCAGCCGGGTGCCTTCGTCAACAGGGTGGGCTTCCACTCCATGATCATGCAGATAGTGTGTGATAGGATGCAGATTCTGCAAGTCTGTGCAAGGTACACTGGCAGCTCCCATGACGCTTACATCCTGAGACATTTCCAAGTGCCAAGGCTCTTCAGTGCTCCAGCCCAACTGGATGGGTGGCTGCTGGATGACAAGGGATATCCCTTAAGAGGTGGCTCATGACACCACTCTGCCATGTAGGAACAGAGGTAATGAAGCGTTACATTATGAGAGATGCCTCAACAAGGGAGGTGGTAGAGAGGATAATAGGTCTTCTCAAGATGTGCTTCTGATGCCTGGACTGTTCAGGGGGAGCACTACAATACCCCTCAAAGTGGGTGTCACTGATAGTTGTTGCATGCTACACTCTCCACAATCTGGCACAGGCTCCAAATGGACTCCTTCATCACAAAGACCATGGCACGCACAGCCTCATGGATCTCCGCTAGGTCCTACCACACATCTCACTGGACATCCAGCATCTGCTGCCTAATGGACGACTCCAGAGGCTCATCATCAGCCTTTAACTGAACATCGTCCTGGTCTCCAGTAGACCTCCGACTTCTGGCACCCTGGGCACTCTCTGTCTCTGCCTGCACCTGAGTGCACTGGAGGAAGAGGATCTTGACGCAGCTCCACAGGCCACAGACGAGTCCAGTACTGAGTCCGAAGAGGAGCCAGGGCTGTCGCCTCCATCCCAGATGTCTGAAAGGACCCTATCACTTGAACCCAAAGAACATTCAGTGCCTGTGCAATGAAATTCAGAACCACCTACATCCAGCATTGCATACTGGTATTCCCCGCACTAATGAAGTAAAAAGGTGATGCATATTCAGGCCATGATGACAAAAACGTAATTTATGTCATTCTGACAGTTCAATAATCTTAACAGAAAGATTTCTGGTCTTCAACATCAGACCAGGATACATAAATTAAACAATAATTAACATAAAATCACCCATGACCTATCCCTCTTGTGCTCATAGTGCCTTTAACTTAAGTTTGCAAGTGCTACATCTAGGTGCTCCCCCTTCACTGGCACCGACCTTGGAGGCAACCTGCTGACCCTTCTGTCTTGTTGACCTTGATGATTCTAGTGGTCGTCCTCTGGCCAGTGGAGGCTGTGCTGGCCCCACCTGGGAGGGAGTGGTCAGTGCCATGGCTGGCATCTCCCCAGTCGCCACAGCCTTGGTAACTGGCAGAGGAGCTGCTGCCATCATCCAGAGTGCCATGAGAGGAGCCCACAGAGATGACTGGCAGCTCGTGCACCAGTGTGACCTCGCACTGGACCTCCCATTGATGGACAGGCACCTAGCTGGGATACTGGGTGCCTCATCCATCTCCCAGACTGACACAAACCACCCAAGTGCCTGTGTGTGGGCTTGCAGGTCTGAGCACAACCCCAGGAACCCTGTAGCTGCTTCTCCAAGAGTCGCCACTTTCAATGGATGAGGCAGTACATTCAGCCATGATGGTAAACACAGTGCTCATGCTCCGCATGGACTCCTTCATCACAAATACCATGGCATGCACAGCATCATGGATCTCCGCCAGGTCCTACCACACATCGCGCTGGACATCCAGCATCTGCTGTCTAATGGACGACTCCAGAGGCTCATTATCAGCCTTCGACTGAACGTCGTCCTGGTCTCCAGCAGACCTGCGACTTCTGGCGCCCTGGGCACTCTCTGTCTCTGCCTGCACCTGAAGCAATTGTGAAGTGCCCTCACCAATGTGCATCGAGATACTAGCTGCCTCTCACCAAGGTGCTGCTTTCTGCGTTGATGCCTGCTTCAGAGAGCCAGTGTGACGCAAGTGCAAATGATGCCCAGTGGTCCTTTAGTGTCAGCGGTGGCCTTTCGGGGTCCAGAGAGCGAACACCTGCTGGCAAACCTAAAAGGGAAAAGAAGGACATGTCATTAAAAGCATCACACTGTCACTGTGCATGCCAGGCACCCTGGTGAGTCAATGGAGATCTGCATCATGGTGCCCTCATCTTCCAACAATCAATGGGGTCTCCAGGTTCGAAGCTCACATTAATGAAGAGACTACACTAGAATGGTTGCAAAAGCAGAAATTCTCACCTGTGTACACTGCACTCTTATCTTCATCCGGCACCCCCACCTCTCCATGCCCGGTTGCACCCGGGGCATGCCGGCTCTTGAGCTCCAGGGCATCTTTCTCATATCTCGAGAGGATTAGGAGGCTGGCGGGGCTTCCGCTGGTCCATGAACTATCTGTATTGTTGTGGGCCTGAAACTACAGAGGAACATTGATCAGTCCACTCTGAACATGCAGCACCATTGCAGCCTGGCCAACCCCAGCTGAGGAGCACCTGGCAGGTCACATCCAAATCGTGGCCCTCAAGTCACAAGGCACTCAGTCTGAGCAAGCAGGGCTCCCCACTTTTGCTAGCTCTGGCGTGATTGACAGTTGTCAGACTCTAGCACCCCTGAGGTCCACAGGCTGATGGCCAGACTTTAACACTTCTGCACACTGATCCATGACAACACGGTACTCACCCTTCCTGCGCAGCAGGTCATTGAAGTGCTTCTGGCACTGCACCCAGGAGTATCACAACACATCAAGACTGGTGACCAGCTCTGCCACCTCCTCCATGCCCTCTTGATGAGGTGCGGTGGTCTCCTCCTCCCATCCCTGGGGACAAGGGTGTCCCTTCTGGCAATCACTTCCTCCAGGAGGATGTGAGGCACATCAGAGAAGCGGGGAGCCAGGTGCCCACCCAAACTGCACCCCATCCCCCCCCAACCTGCTGTGTCCAGCTGCACCTCAGGTCCATAGTGTCGGCTCAGGGAACATCCTCCATGGCAGCCTTCCAGAGGCAGCCTGGGCCACTTTTAAACTGACCGCCTGGTCGCCATTGGGCCTGGTGTCTGACAGACTCCCACCCCCACTCGGCACTTCCCGGAGCCGCGTTTCACACTGGGTGGGCCTTAATTGGCCCACAGCATGAAATTGCTGTCGAGGCCCAATCACAGGCAGTGGTCCATTTCGTTGCTGCCCTTAGGCTCACCTATTGCGTTTACCCGACAAAGGGAAAATCCTGCCCATGGATGCTGAAATTTGTATCCAAACATTTTTACCTTTTTTAAAATAAATCTTGGAAACCTCATCCTGTCCTTGGATGAAGTTTCCTGAAAAATGCAAAGGCTGCCCGGCCGATTCCCTTGCCCACCAACTACAAAATTGGAGCGGCAGTGAAAAATCCCAGTTAAACGTGCCGTTAATGGGCTTAATAGCCTTCTTAATTGTCGGCGGCACAATGCCAACTGTTGTACATGCCCACCGACCAAAATATCATGCGAGTTTCGATGATCTCAGGATGCTCACCCGAAGTCATTGTGTGCTATTTTACACTCAAGTGTGCACCTGCATGCCGAGTGAAAAATTCTGGCCTTAATCAAAAAGGTGCATGGAATGTTAACTAGAGGCTAGAATATAAAGGAGAGGAAGTTTTGTTACAGCTATACAAAGCATTGGTTAGATCACATCTGGACTACTGTGTGCAGTTCAGGACACAACACCTTAGATATAAGAACGTAGAATATAGGAGCATGAGTAGACCATGCGGCCACTCAAACCTGCTCCGCCTTTCAATACAATCATAGCTGATCTGCTGCCTCAACTTCACTTCCCACCCGCCCACTCGCCACATCCCTTGATTCCCTGAAACTAAAAAACTATGCACCTCAATCTTAAATATAATTGGCCCACCAAGTGTAGGCATTTCTCCTAGTCTCAGTCCTAAATAACCAACCCCTTATTCTCAGACTGTACTCCTGTGTTCTAGGTTTCCCAGCCAGGGGAAATAACATCTCAGTGTCTATCCTGCTAAGCCCCTTTAGAAACTTGGGTTTCAATGAGATCCCCTCTCATACTTCTAAACTCTAGAGCATAGGCCCAATTTTCTCAGCCTCTTATCAGAGGACAGCCCTCTCAATCTCTAGAAAAAGATCTTGTGAATCTTTTCCATATTGCCTCCAATGTTCCTTAAATATGGAGACCAAAATGGCACACAATAGACCAGGTGTAGTCTCACCAAAGCCCTGAGCAATTACAAGACTACCAAAGTGAATAACCTTACACCCCCCACATAATATTCCATTTTTTCTTATTCTTTTTTCTTTTTGTTTGTTGCCTAATCTCTTAACCTGTCTACGTCTCTTTGCAGCCTCTTTGTGTCCTCCTCACAGCTTACATTCCCACCTCACTTTGTATCATCAGCAAACTCAAATCCATTACTCCCAGTCGCTTCGTCTAAGTCACTAATATAGATTATAAATAGCTAAAGCCCAGCACTGATCCTTGCGGCACTCCACTAGTTGCAGCCTGACAACTTTAAAATGCCCTGTTTATCCCTACTTCCTACTAACCAATCCTCTATCCATGCTAACACATTAGCCTAACTTCATGCATGCTTATCTTGTGTGTCAGAAATGACATCCTGTGTTACTGTGACAAAGATAAACTTTCCCTTCTCATCCTTCTTGACACGGTTGACCACACCATCCTCCTCCTACTCATTTCTACCATCATCCAACTGTATAGGACTGCTCTCATCTGTTCCATTCTTATCTATCTAAACAGAGAATCATTTGTAATGGCTTTGTGCAGTTAGGCAGAAAGTTATTTGTTGTACAAATTCCCAGCTTCTGGTCTGCTCTTGCAGCCACAATATTTACATAAGAACATAAGAACTAGGAGCAGGAGTAGGCAATTCAGCCCCTCGAACCTGCCCTGCCATTCAATACGATCATGGCTGGTCTCATTTCGGCCTCAACTCCAATTTCCCGTCCTGTCCCCATAACCTTTCAAACCATTACTAATTAAAAATCTGTCTGTCTCCTCCTTAAATTTATTCAGCGTCCTGGCATTCCACAGATTCATGACCCTTTGAGAAAAGTAATTCCTCCTCACCTCTGATTTAAATCTACCACCCCTTAGCCTAAAATTACGGCCTCTTGTTCTCGAATGCCTCATAAGGGGAAACATCCACTCCATATCTACTTTTTCTGTCCCCTTTAGCATCGTATATAACTTAATTAGATCTCCTCTCATCCTTCTAAACTCTAGTGAATATAGGCTTAAACTGCTCAATCTCTCCTCATAAGACAAGCCCCGCATCTCTGGAATCAATCTAGTGAACCTCCTCTGAATCACCTCCAATGCAACTATATCCTTCCTCAAGTAAGGGGACCAAAACTGTGCATAGTACTCCATTGGTGTGGTCTCACCAATGCCTTGTACAGTTGCAGCAACACTTCCTTATTTTTATACTCTACTCCTTTAACAATAAATGTCAAAATTCCACTTGCCGTCCTTGTTACCTGCTCTACCTGCACACTAGCTTTCAGTGATTCATGCACGAGGACACCCAGATCCCTCTGCACTGAAGCATTCTGAAGTTTCCCTCCATTTAATTAATAAGTAACCTTTTTACTCTTCCAACCAAAATGGATAACCTCAAACTTATCCATGTTAAACTCCATCTGCCAAATTTTGGTCCATTCACCTAACCTGTCCACATCCATTTGTAAATTTTTTATTTCTTCATTGCAACTTACTTTCCCACCTATTTTGCTGTCATCTGCAAATTTAGCTATAGTACCTTCTATCCCTGAATCCAAATCATTAAAATAGATTGTAAATAATTGGCACCCCACTAGTTTCAGCTTGCCATCCAGAAAAAGACCCATTTATCCTGACTCTCTACTTTCTGTTAGCTAGCCAATCCTCTATCCAAGCTAATATATTACCCCTAACTCTGCGTGATCTTTTTTTGTGTATTAATCTTTTGTGCAGCACCTTATCAAAGGCCTTCTGGAAGTCCAGATACACTACATCTACAGGATCTCCATTAACCACTTTGCTTGTCACATCTTCAAAGAACTCTCGCAAATTAGTCAAACAAGATTTACTCTTCATAAAACCAAGCTGACTCTGATGGATTGCATTTTGACTTTCCAAATGCCCCATTACTACTTCCTTAACAATGGATTCCAACAATTTCCCAACTGGCCTGTAGTTTCCTACTTCTTGCCTCCCCGCCTTTTTGAATGGAACAAGTGGAGCTGGATAGAGGGCCAGTGATAGGTGGAGACAAAGGAGAGATTGCCAAAGATGTCATAAACAAAAAGACAAAGGGGTGTTGACGGTAGTGATATTAGCTGAAGGATGGTGACATTAAGGGTAGAAAGCACTCTTAGCCTCTTCTTAAACTTTGATTTTTTATATTTCCATGTAACTGAACCCTCCCCCCAACTATTTAGTTTAAAGCCCTATCTATGACCATAGTTATGCGATTCGCCAGGACACTGGTCCCAGGATGATTCAAGTGGAGCCCGTCCGAACGGAATAGCTCCCTCTTTCCCCAGTACTAGTGCCAATGTCCTATGAATTCAAACCCACTTCTCCCACTCCAATCTTTGAGCCACGCATTTACCTTTTTAATCTTATTGACCCTGTGCCAATTAGCTCGTGGCTCAGGTAGTAATCTGAAGATTATTACCTTTTTGGTTCTGCTTTTTAATTTAGCTCCTAGCTGCTCATATTCCCTCAGCAGAACCTCCTTCCTTGTTCAATCTATATCGTTGGTACCTACATGGACCATGACAACTGGATCTTTCCCCTCCCACTCCGAGTTCCTCTGCAGCCCAGATGAGATATCCTTAACCCTAGCACCAGGTAGGCAACACAGCCTTCGGAACTCAATCCTGGCTGCAGAGAACAGTATCTGTTCCCCTAACTATACTAACCCCAATTACAACAACATTTCTCCCCCCACTTGAATGGGTCCCTGTAACACAGTGCTATGGTCAATTTGCTCATCCTCCCTACAGTCCCCACTCTCATCCCCACAGGGAGCAAGAATCTCGAACCTGTTGGAAAAGGGCAAGGGCTGAGGCTCCTGCAGTGCTACTTCCTGGATCCCTCTACTTGCCTCATTCATAGTCACACCCTCCTGTCCCTGACCACCTGCCGAATTTAAGGTAGTTAATCTAAGGGGTGTGACTGTCTCCTGAAACACAGCATCCAGATAACTCTCGCCCTACCTGATGTATCGCAGTGTCCGAAGCTCAGACTCCAGCTCATCAACCAACATTTCCTACAAATGTGGTCGTGAGGAATCACAATGGGGTCCACCAGCTCCCACATCATGCAGCTACAACACATCGCCTGGCCCTACATCTCTATTTTATTTAATTAGTTTTTCAATTTGTTTTTAAATTTCCTAATGGTCTTTAGTTTATCAATCTGTAAAATATTTCTCCTATTTACCTTTAATCTGAAAGCAAGGTAGAATAGAGATTAAAAATACACTTTTTAAAATCAACTGGAACTCACACTCTCTGTTGAGTTGAAGGTGAAGTGTTAGGCCTCCAATCCTGGGCCCCAGTAGTCACCTTTAATCTGAAATCAACCTGGAATAGGTAGTTCAAACTAACAGTTACTTACCAACCAATGAACTTACGGTTTTCCAGTGATGTCACTCTTTTTTTTTCACTCTGCAATGGTGACTACAGAGGACACTCTTCCCAGACTGTTCACCGCGACGGTGACTACAGAGGACACTCTTCCCAGATTGCTTCACGGCGACGGTGACTGCAGAGGACACTCTTCCCAGACTGCTTCAAGGTGACAGTAACTGCAGAGAACACTCTTCCCAGACTGCTTCAAGGCGACAGTGACTGCAGAGGACACTCTTCCCAGACATGGCTGGTCCAGTTATGTTTCTGGTTAATGGTGACCCCCCCACCCCCACCCCCCACACCCCCCCTCCCAACTAGGATGTTGAGGTCGCGGTGTCAGTGATGGCAATGCTGTTGAATGTCAAGGGGAGATGATTGAATTCTCTCTTATTGGAGATGGCTTAGCCTGGCACTTGTGTTTCACTTATATGGCTTCTCTTCCTGCTGCCACACCATTACTTCTAGTGTCTGCCAAGGATCTACCCTTGGCTCCTGCCT
Source organism: Carcharodon carcharias (assembly GCF_017639515.1). Classification (NCBI taxonomy): domain Eukaryota; kingdom Metazoa; phylum Chordata; class Chondrichthyes; order Lamniformes; family Lamnidae; genus Carcharodon; species Carcharodon carcharias. The sequence continues at coordinate 36,881,121 of NC_054486.1, forward strand.
ATTTCTCAACTACATGCTGCCCCTCTGCGACATCATCTGAAAGCACAGCTTTAGTTTTGACACCCGGATCGACCTCACCACCACCTCTTTCAACTCTTCAACTATTGCTAAATCATCACCCTGCTGATCCAACATCCAGTACTGGATGAGCAGAAATTTCCTCCAATTAATTATTGGAAGACTAAAGCCATTTTTTAATCCCTGCTCCGAATTCTTTCCCCAAGCTACCAAATTCATCCCTCTCCCTGGCAACAGTCTGAATTATACTAGTCTGCTTGCAATCTTGGTGTCACATTTGATCCTGCGTTAAGCTTCCATCTTCATATTCATGCCATCATTAAGATCGTCTTATTCATGCCTTTATTCCCTCTAGGCTTAACTATTCTACCACACTCCTGGCTGGTCTCACACATTCTACCCTCCATAAATTTTAGGCTATCTAGGTGTCTGCTGCTCATGTCCTAACCATCACCAAAACCCATTCTAAATCACCCCTGTGCTTGCTGACCTACATTGGCTCCAGATCAAGCAACCTCTTGATTTGAAAATTCTCATCCTTGTTTTCAAATCCCTTCATGGGTAATCCCTCCCTATCTCTGTAATCCTTTAGTCCCACAATCCTCCGAGATACCTGTCTTCCTCTAATTCTGAGCTCTTGTGGATGCTGGATTTAATTTCTCCACATTGGTGGCCATGCCTTTATTTACTTAGGCCCCAAACTCTGGAATACCCTTCCTACACATCTCCATCTCTCTACCTCACTTTCCTCCCTTATACACACTTGAAAACCTGCGTTTTGGACCAATTTTTGCTCATCTGACATAATGGGCTGGATTTTCATGGAGTCAGGGAGACTCTGTGAACAAGTGAAAATGGAAGCCAGGACTGGATTCCAGAATTCCAGAAGCCATTCCCGGAATTTCTGATTTTCAGGAGTGCAGCTGGTTCGGATTGTGAGCCCACACCCTGCACTTCCAACCTTGGGTGCTCCTTTGCGGTAATTGGCAAGTCCTAATCCTCTGTAATTTTCATGGAGTTGAGCCAGCTTTTCAAAGTGTTGTGATTCATGGTATGTCAGAGGTGTCATGAACCATAATCTGCTTGAGGAGCCTTTTGAAAGGTAAGTTCAAAAGGCTCTCCTCATCCACCCTCCACGCCCATCCCAAGGTATGCTTCTCCTATGGTCCCTCCTGCTCCCTATGCCAAGCTACAGCATTTAAATGCGCATTCACCCACTAGACACTGTATAGAACCAATGAACTCTGGCTGTTAATTGGCCAGCCAGCGTAAAATCACAGCCAGGGGCCAATTGCAGTCGGGGGATGGTTTCCTGTCCACTCCTGGGCCTGCTGATCACGCGTATCCAACGAGTGCAAGATTCAGGCCAATATTTTGAGTTGAATATGACTCTTCTTCAGAAACATAATGCAACCAAGATTGTTGAGGGAGGTAAGGGTGGAAATAGCAGAGGCCTTGGTCACAATCTTCCAATCCTCCTTAATTATGGAAGTGCTGCCAAAGGACTGGAGGGTTGCAAACGCCACATCCCTGTTGAAGATAGGAGAAAGAAATAAACATGACAACTAGAGGCCAGTCAGCCTAACATGGCATCAGGAAAATTTTACATACATTGGGAAAATTGTAACCTGCAAAAGGTGGAAGATGGGGATGAGGGGTGGTGGGCAGCGGCGTTGATGTATGTTAGGAATTCAAAAGATATCAGTGTGTTGGAAACCTGACATGAATGCATTAAACGGGTTTGCATTTGGAGATGCACTGGGAAACTCTTGCAGATTAGGCACATCAGTGACTAATATTTGCAAAGTGGCAATTGAATTAAAATTTAATCTTAGATTTTGGCTTTAACGGCTGGCATGGGGGTTCCTTGAATTTTTTTAAATTCATTCACAGGATGAGGACTTCGCTGGCTGGGCCAGCATTTATTGCCCATCCCTAGTTGCTCGAGAAGAAGGTCATGAGCTGCCTTCTCGAACCGCTGCAGTGGTGTAGATACACCCACTGTGCTGTTAGGAAGGGAGTTCCAGGGTTTTGACCCAGCGACTGTGAAGGAACAGCGATATATTTCCAAGTTAGGAAGGTGAGTGACTTGGAGGGGAACTTCCAGGTGGTGGTGTTCCCATCTATCTGCTGCTCTTCTCCTTCTAGATGGTAGTAGTTCTGGGTTTGGAAAGTGCTGTCTAAAGAGTCCTGATGAATTCCTGCAGTGCATCTTGTAGATGGTACACACTGCTGCTACTGTCCGTCGGTGGTGGAGGGAGTGCATGTTTGTGAATGTGGTGCCAATCAAGCGGGCTGCTTTCTCCTGGACAGTGTCAAGCTTCTTGACTATTGTGGGAGCTGCACTCATCCAGGCGAGTGGGGAGTATTACAACACACTCCTGACTTGTGCCTTGTAGATGGTAGACAGGCTTTGGGGAGTCAAGACGTGAGTTACTTGTTGCACGATTCCTGGCCTCTGACCTGCTCTTGTAGCAACAGTATTTATATGGCTAGTCCAGTTCAGTTTCTAGTCAATCATAACCCCCAGGATGTTGATAGTAGGGGATTCATTGATGGGAATGCTATTGAACATCAAGGGGTGATGATTAGATTCTCTCTTGTTGGAGATGGTCATTGCCTGACATTTGTGTGGCCTGAATGTTACTTGCCACTTATAAGCCCAAGCCTGGATATTGTCCAGGTCTTGCTGCATATGGACATGGACTATTTCAGTCTCTGAGGAGTTGTGAATGGTGCTGAATGTTGTGCAATAATCAGCGAACATCCCCATTTCTGACCTTATGACAGAAGAAAGGTCATTGATGAAGCAGCTGAAGATGGTTGGGCCGAGATGACTGACCTCCAACAACAACAACCATCTTGCTTTGTACTAGGTATGACTCCAACCAGTGGAGAGTTTGCCCCCTGATTCCCATTGACTCCAGTTTTGCTAGAGCTCCTTGATGCCACATTTGGTCAAATGCGGCCTTGATATCAAGGGCAGTCACTCTCACCTCACCTTGGGAGTTCAGCTCTTTTGTCCATGTTTGAACCAAGGCTATAATGAGGTCAGTAGCTGAGTGGCCCTGGCGGAACCCAAACTGGGCATCAGTGAGCAGGTCATTGCTAAGCAAGTGCCGCTTGATAGCACTATTGATGACCCCTTCCATTATTTTACTGATGATCGAGAGTAGACTGATGGGGCGGTTTATGGCCGGGTTGGATTTGTGCTGCTTTTTGTATACAGGATATACCTGGGCAATTTTCCATATAACCAGGTGGATGCCAGTATTGCGGCTGTACTGGACAGCTTGGCAAGGGGTATGGCAAGTTCTGGAGCACAAGTCTTCAATACTATTGTTGGAATATTGTCAGGGCCCATTGCCTTTGCAGTATCCAGTGCTTTCAGCCATTTCTTAATATCATGTGGAATGAATCGAATTGATTGAAGACTGTTGTCAGTGATGCTGGGGACCTCTGGAGGAAGTCAAAATGGATCATCCACTTGGCACTTCTGGCTGAAGATTGTAGCAAATGCTTCAGCATTATCTTTTGCACTGATGCGCTGGGCTCCACATCATTAAGGATGGGGATATTTGTGGAGCCACCTCCTCCAGTGAGTTATTTAATTGTCCACCACCATTCACAACTGGATGTGGCAGGTCTGCAAAGCTTAGATCTGATCCATTGGTTGTGGGATCGATTACCTCTGTCTATCACTTGCTGCTTATGCTATTTGGCATGCAAATAGTCCTGTGTTATAGCTTCACAAGGTTGTCATTTTTAGGTATGCCTGGTGTTGCTCCTGCATGCCCTCCTGTACTCTTCATTGAATCCTGCACTCTTCATAGCTTATGCAGCTCAATATTCAATCTCTGATGAGGAACCAGAAGAGAAGCATCAACAGTAGCAGGAGCAACACCAGTAGAAGCAACAGCAGCATGCTCCTCAGCCACTTGCCATTTCAAAGACAGAGGGGATGACTTGATGATGGTAATACTCCCACACAGGCTTTACAGACAGACGATCAGCTTTCTAGACATGACCGAGCAAAAGTGACTCAGGAGCTCAGACTTTCTCTGGAGGTCATTGTTGACATCTACAGCATCCTGGACCAAGACCTCTTTCCAAGTGTTCCCTCCCTAACAGCACTGTGAATGTACTACAACACATGGACTGCAGCGGTTCAAGGCAGCTCACCACCACTTTTTCAAGGGCAATTAGGGATGGGCAATAAATGCTGGTCTAGCCAGTGACACCCACATTCCAGGAATGATTTTTTAAAAACTGGAGAATGTGAGCACTACCAGATCACCACAGCCTTGAATTTCTTCATCTCTAGCTCCTTCCAAGGATCTGCTGGTGACATCCACATGATTTCACAATCTGTTGCCCTGCCACAAGTGCCTCTCTGTTTGCTAGGGCTACCACTTATGCCAACTGTGCTACTGATGAGGCTAGGCATCACCTGTGAGGCCTTGGATTTGCTGCAATGGCTGTACTCCTGCAAGTTCATAGACTGTGTACATGTAGCAATGAAGGTGCCCCCAGATCAGCCTGGAATATTGGATCAATCAAAAGACATTTCACTCCATCAGTGTTCAGCTGGTACGTGACTATTGTAAGGTTTTCATTCATGTTTGTGACAGATATCCCAGAAGGTGCCATGATGCCTTCATTCTGAACCAGTCATATCTCGCACAGATCTTTGCACTTTCAAGCAGAATCAGTGATGTCCCTTGAGAAACAAGGACTAATCTCTAAGGACATGGCTAATGACACCTCTTGTGTGTATCATAATGATATAAAAGCACCAATCACTCATAAGGGATTGGGTTAACACATTGTGAGTTTATTTATTAATTCTAGGCACATGTGAACAGATATACACGGACAGAAAGCTTGCAGAGATTGGAGCTGTAAAACTGTGTTCGTGCTTTGCTAAAAGCAAAAGTGAAACTAAAACAGGATCACATGACACACTTCCTTTCTAGTGAATGGTATGCTGCTATCCCTTAAAGGCATATTACAAAACCCCCCTTCTTTTCACTCCAAAGAAGTATAACTATTTACAATGCATGTTCATATTTAGTTACTATTATCTAAGTATATAGAACAGATGAGCCTATGAGTCTCTAACATGTAGAGATAATCTGCTCATATGCCCAGATCTTGTAATGGTAATCTTGTCTGGAGGTTTCTTTAATTGTTCACAGTGATCTGTGGGATTGACATTCTTGGTTGTTGTTCCTGGTTGCGCTTGGGATCTTGTCCTCGATGCGATAGAACTATAATGGTTGAGGAGCTGGAATGGATCTGATTTCTCCTTTTGCTCCATTGTGTAATCGCTACTCACAATAAGAGGTTGTGGTGGAAGGATTAATCCAGGCTAGTCTTTTAGTTCAAGTTGGTTTATTTTCAAAACAACTCCTCAGTGCCATTGACTTGCAAGTAGCTTCCACACAAAGTGTTCCAGCTGTATCTTTTTATTCTATTTAGATGGGATAATCAATGCCCATCACCTGTTTAACTAACCATTGGCTTTAACAAGGTGATTGCCATGCAATGTGATTATTTATACATTGACAGTAATGACTTCATAGGACCTTGGTTCCGAACAAATTCTTGTCATTTTGGCTGGTTGACATGTACCTTCTGTGGGATCCTGGATGCAAACTTTTTGTCCCAAATGTAAACTTGGCAAATCTGTACCCGCATTTTTGTCATGCACCTTGGTCAACTTCTCTTGCAGTTTCAAAAGTTGCTCTCTAGTTTCTGAGAGAGTAGAATGGGTAAAAGTAGGTAAATTCGTATGCACTGGTCTACCAATCATGAGCTCTGCCAGTGATGGAATAGTTGCACTTAAAGGTGTTGCTCTCAGATGTAACATTGCAATGTTACATCTTTCTTGGTTTGTCTACATTTGAGAATTAGGAAGTGAATCATTTGTTCCACTAGGCCATTAGATCAAGAGTAATAAGGAGATGAAGCAGTGTGATCAATATTCCACGTCCTAAAATGGCTTACCAATCAATTGCAGACCCTTATATGTAATGATCTCTTTAGGCACACCAAATAAACTGAAAATAGCACTTACGGTGTATGTAACAGTTGTGATTGACGTAATGTGCAATTGTCTGCTCTGGTGCACTGCCACTGTCAATGGCCTTTTCTGCTGCATGCTTTGCAGAATTTCTGGAAAACTGGACATTTCCTGCATGCATGCAGAAGGCCACACCTTCCACATGTCTTGCTAGGTTTGGGTGTTCTCATAAGTGCATCAATAACTGGGGTTGTACTTAGGAGCTGTAAGCTTTGTCAACCTTCGAGGACTGCTTCGCACTTACATCCAGCTTCGATGCTATATGTTTTGGGCTTGTCTAGCAGATCTGTCCAGAACCCTTTCATGGGAGTGGGTGAAATCCACCAACTCAACAATTCTCTCTGCTAGTTCTACGTCTGAAAAATCACAGTACTTACTCCTTTATCTGCATCTGCTGATGAAGTGGTCTATGAATTCTGTAGGCTGTTGTTGAAATGACATGAGCTCCAGTCGATGAATATGAAATTTAACTTCCAATGTAGTCCATAAATTGTGGGAACCCTTTAGCTCTCCTGCTGTTAATCCTATTGTGTTCAGTCTATGTGGACCTTCATTCCCAACTGCTAGGTGCATTTTTATAGCTCACTTCTAGTTCAAACGTACCTCGATCAAGAATCCATAGCTCCGTAAGATGTTTAAAAAATTTGAGTTCAGATAGTAGGTCAGCTGCATTCCAATTCAGACTGGGGAATTTTGTGGACATTTCGACAATAACCCTTTGACCTTCCTTTTCCTACAGTACCTGGGATGAACACTGCTGTAGCCATTTCACGCACTTTTCCGAAGCTCCACGCGTTATAATCACAACAGTGAGGTTGAATGTTTTGGACTACAGGAAGATATAGATGGGATAGTCAAATGGGCAGACAAGTGGCAAATGGAATTTAACCCTGAAAAGTCTGAGGTGATACACTTTGGAAGGAGTAATTTGACAAGGAAGTATTCAATGAACGGCATAGCACTAGGAAGTACTGAGGAACAAAGGGACCTTGGCATGTGTGTCCATAGATCTCTGAAGGCGGAGGGGCATATTAGTGGGGTGGTGAAAAAGGCATATGGAACATTTGCCTTTATCAATTGTGGCATAGAATCCAAAAGTAGGGAGGTCATGTTGGAGTTGTATAGAGCCTTGGTGAGGCTACAACTGGAGTATGGTGTGCAGTTCTGTTTGCCACATTATAGGAAGGATATGATTGCACTGGAGGGGGTGCAGAGGAGATTCACCAGGATGTTGCCTGGGATGAAACATTTAAGTTATGAAGAGAGGTTGGATAGACGTGGGTTGTTTTTGTTGGAGCAGAGCAGACTGAGGGGTGACCTGATCGAGGTGTACAAGATTATGAGGGGCATGGACAGGGTGGATAGGGAGCAGCTGTTCCCCTTAGTTGAAGGGTCAGTCATGAGGGAAGACAAGTTCAAGGTGAGGGGCAGGAAGTTTAGGGGGGATGTGAGGAAAACTTTTTTACCCAGAGGGTGGTGACGGTCTGGAATGTGCTGCCTGGGAGGGTGGTGGAGGCAGGTTGCCTCGCATCCTTTAAAAAGTACATGGATGAGCACTTGGCACATCATAACATTCAAGGCTATGGACCAAGTGCTGGTAAATGGGATTAGGTATGTAGGTAGGTCAGGCGTTTCTCACGTGTGGGTGCAGACTTAATGGGTGTGATTCTGTGATTCTGTGAACATTCTGAGGCCCAATTTTTAGAATTTATTTTTTGTTTGGTTGATTGTCCCTCACTCCTATCGATCCAACGCAAACCCTGGTCACTAGCCTTTCCTGACTGAGCTAACTCAGTGCTGGTCCTCTCGGCGCATTCTCCTGAACTGACAGGCTATGAGCCACAATCTCACCATGACCTATCTGTCTGCTTATCAGCTCTTTATTTGACCACTATCCCAGCACTGTGTCTTCAAAGCTTTTCTGTGCAGTCATCACACTGCAATTTCAACACTCTCTGATGCTGCAAATCGGTTGCAGTCTGACCAGAACATCTAGGCTCAGCTCATGTCATGTAGCAGAACCTAAGACTATTCACCATGTTGTAGCTGTACTCATTCTTGCTGCCGTGCTGTTTGACCACTGCTGAACACCATGTCATTTAGAAGGAATCACTGCTGCACACCATGTCTTGTTTTTGTAATGATGTAAAAGCCCCAATCACTCATAAGGGAATGGGTAAACCCATGGTGGGTTCATTCTAGGCACATGTGAACTGACATACATGGGCAGAAAGCTTGAAGACATCAGAGCTGCAGAGCTGAGTGTGTGCGCTGCCAAAAGCAAAAGTGAAACTCAAGCAGAATTGCATATCACACTTTCTTTCTAGTGAATGCCATACTGCTATCTCCTTAAGGCATGTTATGTCACATGTGTGGAGCTGCAACTGATGAACAGGAAATGTAAAACCAGAGCCACATGACACAAGAGACGTCATAGAGCAAGTCATTGGATTGTTGAAGCTGCGATTCAGTTACCTAAACAGAGCTGGGGGTATTCAGTATGCACCAGTAAAGGTGTCCAAAATGATTGTAGTCTGCTACGCCTTGCAGAATAAGGGCTGGAGTTGGGGGTTGGGGGGCTGGGGGGTGGGGGGGGTGTGGGTGGGGAGGTAATGACTGCTCTGCATCTTTAGAGGAGGAGGAGGAAGAGGAAGACAGGAGGAGGAGGAGGAAGATGAGCCTGATTTGACCACGGTCCTCACAGCCACTTGATGTCTAAAGATAAAAGCAAAAAACTGCAGATGTTGGAAATCCAAAACAAAAATAAAAGTATCTGGAAAAACTCAGCAGGTCTGGCAGCATCTGCGGAGAGGAACATAGTTAAAGTTTCAAGTCTGTATGACTCTTCAACAGTTCTCGAAATGTTAACTGTGTTCCTCTCCGCAGATGCTGCCAGACCTGCTGAGTTTTTCCCGGTATTTTTATTTCTGTTTTGCACTTGATGTCTAAAATGGGCTTATACAAGCACAACTCAGCTGATCTATATCTGTGGCACACCAATTCCGAATACATCCCAACACAAGGGATTCCCACATTCAATAATCCTTCTATTTCACTGACACCCGTAACTGATCAGACAGTATTTCTCAAGACTATTTGCCACTTGGCAGGCAAGAGGCTACAATGTAGATGATTGGAAAATTGAAACAAAGTTTATGGTTCTTTAACATTGACAATAAAATTGACACAGTGGCATACTGGTAAACACTTATTTACTCTTGTGAAACCCTTGTGAAAGTACAAAGTCTTTCCCTTCCTTGTCCTATCACTTGTATATGGTGCTAACCCTATGGTTTCAGCAGAGTTCAGACACGCTGCTCAGTCCCCTGCTCTGGACATTGGAGCCAACAAGGACCTTGCCTAAGATTTCCCCACCTGACAGGAGACAAAATGTGGGCCTCTGACTGAGGTGGGGGTAGCAAGGATGTAGTCCCTACTTCCATGTGTCCTTTCTCTATCTTCCCTTGTGGTCTATAATTTTCCTACCAGCAATGAACTGAAAGGTTTGTCACTGCAATTCAGTGAGGCACAGAATGGCCAGGACGAGGCTTTCCTCAATCCTATTAAAACTGACAGACTGAGCATGCACATTTAACTGCCACATTTGATTCTCCATGTAGGTGGCCATTTTTTCCATGGATAACAGCACAAAGACCTGTGACATCATGGCACACTGCTCGAAATGGACACTTCCATTTCCTGTGCAAATGTGTGCCTAGAAATTCTGACAGGAGCATACATATTTCCGTTTGCTACTCCACAAGTTCCCTTTGCATGGATGACCCCTGCCTCGGATGCCTCTCAGCATCCATGTCTAGCTGAACAAAGCTTGGAGTGTCCTGCACTCTCCAATGGGGATTCTCCACTGTTGTCCCTCTCTCCAGCATCAGCTGCTCACTGGGACATACACCTCACCATGAGACAACCTAGTTATCTCTCTTGGAGGTCCCACTGAGGTGTGCAGATCGGCATTGTTGGAAGATGTGCATGAGTCATGTTAAGATGCTTCCTCAGATTGTGTGACTTCCTTTGAGGATTCCTTGGCCTTCTTCTGCACAGCTCCAATATCAATCTTGAGTGACCTGTGGGAAATGAAAGGCATGAATTAGACCTCAAAGTGCAGATGATCATATTTCAGTTACAAGTGGCATGAGTATTGTGTGATATCTAATTCTGTCACCAAGTATCTGGGAGATCTCAGAATATGATCAAGGATGGGGATTCCCAGGTGTTGAGCTCCATGTCCGAACCAACAACACAAGAAACAGAAAAGCAGAATACTACAGATGCTTGAAACCTGAGATGAAAACAGAAAATGCTAAAAAAAATCTCAGCAGGCTAGGCAGCATCTGTGTAGAGAGATAAAAACAGAGTTAATGTTTCGGGTCTGTGATCTTTCATCAGAGCTAGAAAAAGTTAGAGATGTCATAGGTTTTGAACAAGGGATGGGTGGGACAAGGACAAAAGGAAGGTCTGTGTTTGGGTGGAAGACAGGAGAGGTTGAATGATGATAATTGAATGAAAAGTTAATTTTCTGGGGCCAAAGGGAACGGAACCATAGAACCATAGAAAAGTTATGACATAGAAAGAGGCCATTCAGCTCATCGTGTCTGCATCGGCCAAAAAAAGAGGAAAAAAGAAACTAGCTGCTTATTTTTAATCCCACTTTCCAACCTCTGTGTCCGTAGCCTTGCAGGTTACAGCACTTCAAGTGCAGATCCAGGTACCTTTTAAATGAGTTGAGCATTTCAGCCTCAAACAACAACTTAGGCAGTGAATTCTAGACATTTACCACCCTCTGGGTGAAAATATTTTTCCTCATGTCCCTTCTAATCCTTCTACCAATCATCTTAAATTTATGCTCCCTGGTAATTGACCACTCAGCTGGGGGAATCAAGTCTTTCCTGTCTACCCTATCTAGGCCCCACATAATTTTGTACACCTCAATTAAGTCATGCTTCAGCCTCCTCTGTTGTAAGGGAAACAACCTTAGCCTATCAACTCTTTCCTCATAGCTGCAGTTTTCCAGCCCTGGCAACATTCTTGGAAATCTCCTTTGTACTCCCACCAGAGCAATTAGGTCCTTGTAATGTGGTGGCCAGAACTGTATACAAATTCCATCTGTGGCCTAACCAGCATTTTATACAGTTCAATCATTACATCCCTGCTTTTGTATTCAATAACTCGCCCAATAAAGGATAGCATTCAAAATGCTTGCTTTACTGCCTTATCCACCTGTTCTGTCACATTCAGGAACCTGTGGATATGCACTCCAAAGTCTCTCACTTCCTCAACCCCTCTCAATTTCCTTCAACTAATTGAGTATTCCCTTGCTTTGTTTGCCCTCCCCAAATGCATTACCTCACACTTTTCTGGATTGAATTTCATTTGCCACTTTTCTGCCCACTCAACCAAACCATTGATATAATTCTGGAGACAACAGCTATCCTCTTCACTATCAACTACACGGCCAATTTTTGTGTCATCTGCAAACTTCCTAATCATGCATCCCACATTTAAGTCCAAATCATTAATATATACACCAAACAGCAATGACCCCAACACTGAGCTCTGTGGAACGCCACTGGAAACCACTTTCCATTCGCAAAAGTGGGCCAAGAAAGGAAAGAAACAAAAGATGTGCCTAGAGCAGGTGTGCTGCTAACTGAAAAGAAAAAGAAACAAAAGAGTTTACGGCCTAAAATTGTTGAACCCTATGTTAAGTCCAAAAGGCTGGAATGTGCCTAATTGAAAGATGAGGTACTATTCCTGAAGCTCACATTGAACCTCACTGGAACAGTGCAGGAGGCTAAGGACAGACATGTCAGTGTGAGAGCCAGGTGGACAGCTGACCGGAAGCTCTCTGTCATGCTTGCGAATAGAATGGAGGTGTTCTGCAAAGCAGTCACCCAATCTGCATTTTGTCTTCCCAGTGTAAACAAGACCACATTGTGAGCAGTAAATGTAGAAGACTAGATTGAATGAAGTAAATATAAATTACCGCTTCACCTGGAAGGAGTGTTTCGGGCCTTGGACAGTGTAGAGAGAGGAAGTAAAAGGGCAGGTGTTATATCTCCTGCGTTTGCATTAGATATCTCTGGAGTTTGCATTTGAAAGGTGCCATGGGAAGGGGACAGGGTGTTGGGGGTGCCTGAGGAGTAGACCAGGATATCCCAGAGGTAATTGTCCCTTTGGAATGCTGAAAGGGGAGGGCAGTGGAAGATGTATTATAGGTAGTGGTATCATAATGAAGGTGGCAGAAATGGTGGAAAATGATTCGTTGAATACAGAGACTGGTACGGTGGGAGGTGAGGACAAGGGAAACCCTATCGAGGTGCTGGGAGGTAGGGCATGGATGAGAACAGTTGTGCAGGAAATGTGGCAGACATGGTTAAGGTACCTTTCAACCACAGTTGGGGGAATCCTCAGTTGTGGGAAAAAAAGAGGACCTCTCAGAAGCACTGTTGTGGAAGGCTGAATAGATGCGACGGAGACAGAGGGACTGGGAAAATGGAATGGAGTCTTTACAGGGTGTAGGGTGTGAAGAAGTGTAACTTGGTTAAATTTCCTTCCAATTTCTACCTTTCTCATAGTTTCACATGGTCCATCTCCAGCTCTTCCCTTCCCTTCCTTGACTTCTCTGTCTCCATTTCTGTCAATAGACTATCAACTAGTATTCATTATAAGACCACTGAGTCCCACAGCAACCTCGACTACACAGATGCTGCCTAACCTGCTGAGTTTATTCCAGCATTTTCTGTTTTTGTAACACAGGAAAGAGCTGAAGGAGTTTGAGAGTCATAGGGTCATTATGGCATAGAAGGAGAACTTTGGGCCGATTGAATCCATGCCTGATCTTTGTAGCGCAATCCAGCCAGTCCCATTCCTCTGCTCTATCCTCATTGCCCTGCAAGTTTTTTCCCCTCAAGTGCCCATCTAATTTCCTTATGAAATCACTGGTCATCACCCCTTCCACCATCCTCGTAGACAGTGAGTTCTAGGTGATTAAAAACTCATTGTGTAAAAAAGTCCTTCCTCACATTCGCCCCTGCATCTTTGCCAAATAATCTTAAATCTATATAAAAACAAAAAAATTGTGGGTGCTGGAAATCCAAAACAAAAACAGAATTACCTGGAAAAACTCAGCAGGTCTGGCAGCATCGGCGGAGAAGAAAAGAGTTGACGTTTCAAGTCCTCATGATCCTTCTAGAACTTGAGTTCGAGTCCAAGAAAGAGTTGAAATATAAGCTGGTTTAAGGTGTTGGGTGTGTGGGGGTGGGTGGGGGGGGAGGGGAGAGAGAAGTGGAGGGGGGTGGTGTGGTTGTAGGCAAAAGCAGTGATAGAAGCAGATCATCAAAAGATGTCACAGACAGCAGAACAAAAGAACACATAGGTGTCGAAGTTGGTGATATTATCTAAACGAATGTGCTAATTAAGAATGGATGGTACGGCACTCAAGGTATAGCTCTAGTGGGGGTGGGGGGAGCATAGAAGATTTAAAATATTTAAAAATAATGGAAATAGGTGGGAAAAAAAATCTATATAATTTATTGGAAAACAAAAGGAAGGGGGAAACAGAAAGGGGGTGGGGATGGAGGGGGGAGCTCAAGACCTAAAGTTGTTGAATTCAATATTCAGTCCGGAAGGCTGTAAAGTGCCTAGTCGGAAGATGAGGTGTTGTTCCTCCAGTTTGCGTTGGGCTTCACTGGAACAATGCAGCAAGCCAAGGACAGACATGTCCACCCTGCTCTCTTGCCCACATGTCTGTCCTTGGCTTGCTGCATTGTTCCAGTGAAGCCCAACGCAAACTGGAGGAACAACACCTCATCTTCCGACTAGGCACTTTACAGCCTTCTGGACTGAACATTGAATTCAACAACTTTAGGTCTTGAGCTCCCCCCTCCATCCCCACCCCCTTTCTGTTTCCCCCTTCCTTCTGTTTTTTTCCAATAAATTATATAGATTTTTCTTTTCCCACCTATTTCCATTATTTTTAAATATTTTAAATCTTTTATGCTCCCCCCACCCCCACTAGAGCTATACCTTAAGTGCCGTACCATCCATTCTTAATTAGCACATTCGTTTAGATAATATCACCAACTTTAACACCTATGTGTTCTTTTGTCCTGTTGTTTATGACATCTTTTGATGATCTGCTTCTATCACTGCTTTTGCCTACAACCACACCACCCCCCTCCACTTTTCTCTCTCTCTCTCTCTCTCTCCCTCCCACACCGCCCCCCCCCCCCCCCCCCCCCCCCCCACACACACACACACACCTTGAACCAGCTTATATTTCAACTCCTTCTTGGACTCGAACTCAAGTTCTGTCGAAGGGTCATGAGGACTCGAAACGTCAACTCTTTTCTTCTCCGCCGATGCTGCCAGACCTGCTGAGTTTTTCCAGGTAATTCTGTTTTAATCTTAAATCTATGTTCCTTAGTCCTTGTACCATCAACAGATGGGAACAATTTTTGTTTGTCTACCTCATATGCACCTATCATAATCTTCTGCACTTTTATCAAATTTCCTTCCCTCAATCTCCTTTGCTCCAAGAGAACAACCCCAGTTTCTCCAACCTAATCTTGTAGCTAAAGTCCCCCATCCCTGGAAGTATTCTGGTAAAGTTCCTCAGCACCCTGTCAAGGACCTTCACATCCTTCCTGTAATAACCTGATGGTGTAGCAGGTTTAGTGAAGAGAAGGCTAAGCTTTATTTAGGAGACATGTAGAGGTGCTTGCACGCCAGATGCAATCGCTGTTGGAAGCCCCACCACAAGATTACCCACTCAATAAGCTTATTGGTCAAAGTCCCTGCAATCACATCACCTAATGAGTGATTGACAGGAGGGAGGGACAATACATCTAGTTACTATACTTCCTAAAGAACAGCAACCAGAACTGGACATAATACTCCAATTGTGGCCTACCCACAGCTTTATAAATTCTATATTTCTGTACTGAATATTTTGATTTATGAAGTCCAAGACCCCATATGCTTTGCTAATTACTCTCTCAGTATGTCCTGTCACTTTCAAGGATCTGTGCATATAAAACCCCAGCCCCGAAAGCCCTGCATACTCTATAGAGCTGTGCCATAAAGCCCATATTGCCTTTCTCTATCCCTTTTACCAAAATGCATCACTTCATACTTCTATGTATTAAATTCCATCTACCACTTTTTCTGCCCATCTTGCTAGCCTAGCTATGGCAGATTGCACTCAATTTGTAACATCTTCTCTGATTGTTACACCTCCAGGTTTGGTATCATCAGCAAATTTTGAAATTTTACTCTGTATTCCAATATCCAAGTTATTTACATAAATCAAAATAAGCAGTGGACCTAGTAGTGACCCTTGGGGATCACCATTGTCTATCACCCACCAGTTTGAAATTTACCATTTACCAAGACTCGCTGTTTTCTGTCCTTAAGCCAATTTTCTTTATCCAAGTTGACATTGACCCTCCTATTCATGACCCTCACTTTTGTTAAGCAGCCTTTTAATGTGGTATTTTTCAAATGTTTTTCTTAAATCCATATAGACAATATCCATTGCATTCCCTTCATCAATCTCCTGTTTCTTCAACAACAAATTCAATTAGATTAATCAAGAATAATCTGCCTATTCCATTCTGGCCTTCCTTAATTAACTCAAACCTCTCCTAGTGCCTATTGATTTTTTCCCTCTAATTATTGCTTCTAAAACCTTATCCACCAGCCTGTAGTTACTGGGACTGTCCTTACACTCTTTCTTGAATAAAGGTTCTTTTTAAAATTTATTCTTTCATGGAATATGGGCATCACTGCCAATCCATAATTGCCCTCGAAATAAGTAGCTAACTAGGCCATTTCAGAGGGCAGGTAAGAGTCAACCATATCACTGCTGTAGGTCTGGAGTCACATGTAGGCCAGACCAGGTAAGGATGGCAGATTTCCTTCCCTAAAGGAAATTAGTGAAATAGATGGGTTTTTATGACAATTGAGGATTGTTTCATGGACACCATTACTGTGATAAGCTTTATATTCCAGATTCGTTGATTGAATTTAAATTCCATTAGCTGCCCTTGCAGGATTTAAACCTGTGTCACCAGAGCATTAGCCTGGGCCTCTGGATTACTAGTCCAGTGACATTATCAATATGTCACTTAGCAATACTCTGACACCTCACCAGTATCTTTTGACTGGGCATCTTACAATTTTCTAGTCTTAATACTAAGTTCAACAATTTTAGTTTATAACCTCTGCCCCCGCGCACCCCCCCTCCCCGCCCCACTGCCTCCCATAAACCCCTGACCCCCATTTTTTTCCCTTTCTCTTTGCTAGCTTTGGTGTTAATCTCTTTTTTTTTTGCTTTTGGACAGCAATTATTCATTATTCTGCCATTCACACTTTCTCTCGACATATCTTTTGTATCTTTACTTATCCCATTACAACTCCCTTTAGCCTTGCACCATGAATCATTTGGTCATTTAATCTCTCCTGCCTTCCACCCTATCACAGATCTTCCTTTTTTTTTCTTTTTCCCACCCTCATCCCTTTCAACTTGCTTAAAATCTATTACACCTCTAACTGATGAAAAGTCATCGACTTGAAAGGTTAACCTGTTTCCCTCTCCGCAGATGCTGCCTGACCTGTTGAGTATTAAAAACATTTTCTGTTTTTACTAATGAAATAGACACTTGACTAGAGGATGAGCTTAAAAAGAATATTAATACAGTGCCATTGAAAGGAAGAAAATAATTGATAAACTAGCAAAACTAAAAGAGGATAAGACTAGATGGTACACACATACACAAGAAAATAAGGAAAGAGATAACAGAGGCAATAGCTTGTATATACAAAAGTTCCATAGAAGAGGGGGTCATGTAGTTCCTATATACAAAAATGGAGATAGAACAAAGCCTGGGACCTATATTTTCTAATCCAGGTAGCCATGTAGTAAAGGGTGAAACTGCAGTCAATCTTTACACACTTTTATAAACATTTATTTACAGAGATACACATTACAAACATTCACCTCCTAACCCAACAATCACCATTTCGGACAGTGCCTATTGACAGGAGGACAAAGGAATCTCTAGTTAATGCCCAACACCTGAATACAACTCACCAAGCAACTCATCAAGGCTTTTTCAACAGCAACTTCCAAACAGCAGCTTCTACCACCTAGAAGGACAAGGGCAGCAGATGCATGGAAACACCACCACCTGCAAGTTCTCCTCCAAGCCACACACCATTCTGACCTGGAACTATATCACTGTTCCTTCACTGTCACTGGGTCAAATTCTTGGAACACCCTCCTAACAGCCCTGTGCATGTACCTACACAACATGGACTGCAGCAGTTCAAAAAGGCAGCTCATCAGCACCTTCCCAAGGACAATTAGAGATATGCTATAAAAAATTGCTGACTGAGCCAGCAACACCCATGCCCCATGAAAGAATAAACAAAAACCCTTAACTAAATAAAAATTATACTTTATGGCCAAAATCTTCCAATCTCTGGATCATCAGGACTAGACATATGACCAAACATATACATCAGGACCCTGAGAAAGTCCTGACACATGGACTTATGTGGGAATTTCCCTGGAAATTTAAACTTCTGATAGGCACTTCCCCTTCAGCTCTGGACCCTGCACGAATATCTCCAACTCTGATCTAGAGACAGAGGCTTGGGACAGATCCGCACAGCTTACTTGGATAGTTACCCAGGAGATGTTAAACAGTTTAAAACCTGGTCTGACACCATGGTAACTCCACAACCAACCCTCAATCACCACCTCAGCCACCCTAGTACCTCGATACACTCCCGACTGCCTGACTACCCAATGACTTGACTCGACTATCTCCTGACTCGGCCCGAGCACCTGACTACACCTCTGACCAGACCTGACAACCCACCAACCTGACCACCCAACTATACCCCCAAGCCAATTGACCCACCCAAATTAGCAAGCCCCCGACAAACTGACTCCACCCCCTATCTGAGCAGATTCACAGGATTCACAGACACCAGACCACGCCTGAGTAAGACATAGGGCTGAATCTTCTCGCTGATGTGCGGGTGGCAGAGCCCGCCCATTAGCGCTTAAAATGTCACGTGAGCGTCCCAACGTCAGCACGCGGCATCGTGATATTTAGGTCAGCAGGCTTGCTATGCAGTGTGCCCGCCATTAATTAAAGGCCTTGTTAAGGCCATTAACTCACCAATCAACCAGGATTTTGAGGGGCCCATGTGAAATTCGACTCGGTGCATGGCCTAACGGGCAGGTGGGTAAGTGATTTTTATACAAACCTCAGCCAGTAGCGGGATGAGATTTGATATCGGATTTAAAAATGTTTAATAAAGGTTTTGTGTACTTCATTAACATGTCCCATCTCGTGTGACATTTTCACATAAGGGGGACCTGTTAATTTTGAATTTTTGACAGCCTTTCAACAATCTCCCTGAGGCAACACGGGCCCCTCAAAATCCTGGTTGATTGGTGAGTTAATGGCCTTAACAAGGCCTTTAATTAATGGCGGGTACATTGCATAGCGAGCCTGCCGACCTAAATATCACGATGCTGCGTGCTCTCGCAGTTGGGGAATCCCCCCTACCTGCACAGGAAGTGCGTAGTGCTTAATTAGCCTTAATTGGCCCGCCCACTTAAAATGGCGGTGGGGCCCATTTCGGCAGCGGCGATCGCGATGAGCAGCTAGGGACAAAATTAAAAAGCAGAACCTCAAGGGTAATAATCTCTGGATTATTAGAATTATACAGCACAGAAACAGGCCCTTTAGCCCATTGTTTCTGTGCTGGCCATCAAGTACCTATCTATTCTAATCCCATTTTCCAGCACTTGGCCTGTAGCCCTGTGTGCTATGGCCTTTCAAGTGCTTATCTAAATACTACTTATTAGAGTAAGGTAAATAAGATTAGTGAGATAAATGCCTGGTTCAAAGATTGATGTGGGACAAATGGGGCACTGGCACCAGTAAAGGGGAAAGTGGGAGCTGTACTGTTGGGATGGTCTACACTTCAGGTGTGCTGGGAACAATATTCTGGTGAATTATATAACTAGGGCAGTAGAGAGAGGTTTAAACTAAATGGTTGGGGGGTGTGGGGGAGGGAGTATGTGAGAAGATATATAATACTGTATAAAGAGAAACAACAAAGTAATGGAGCATTGCAGCAATTTGGGTAATGAATTCAGAATGTGTTAGGAAAGGACAGAACATACAATTGTAAGAGAGCACCAGCAGAGGAAGCCAAAATTTTTTTTAAAAAATTCAGTTTTATCTGAATGCACGTAGCATGTTGTAACAAAATGGATGAATTATTAGCACAGAGAGCAATAAATATGTATGACTGGATAGGCATTACAGGTACATGGTTGAAAGGAGACCAAGGCTGGGATCTGAATATTGAAGGGTTTTTGACATATTGGAATGACAGGTAGCTAGGAAAAGCTGGCAGGGTAGCTCTGTTAATTAAGGATGGCATTAGTTCAGTACTGAGAAGACCTTAGCTTGAAAGAGCAAGGTGTAGAATCAGTTTGGGTCAAGATAAGAATTACTTGTGGGAATAGTTTATAACTCTCAGTAGTAGTTACACTGTAGGACAGAGTATACAAGAAGAAAGAAATGGGGTGTGTAAGAAAGATATCTTTATGAACATGGGTGATAATCTACATTGGGTAGATTGGGAAAATCAGATTGGCAAAGGTAGCCTGGAAAATGAGTTTCAGAAGTGTTTTTGGGACAATTTCTTAGAGCAATCTGTTTTAGAGCCAACCAGGGAGCAGGCTAAACTAGACCTGGTAATGTGCAATGAGACAGGATTAATCAATAACCTCATGGTAAAGGAGTCTCTAGGTGACAGTGATCACAACATGATAGAATTTTATTGAGAAGTGTGAGTCCATAAACTAATGATTTAAGCCTAAATAAAGGTAAATATGGGAGTATGAAGGCAGAACTAGCTAAGGTGAACTGGGAAACTAGGTAAAAAGATAGCACAGTTGAGTTGAAGGGGCAGACTTTTAGGGAGATACTTAATGCTCAGAAAACATTTATCTCAGCAAGAAAGGAAGAGCCTTTCAGAAGGATGCATCATCCATAGCTAAATAAGGAATTTAAGGATAGCATTAAATTGAAAGTAACACTGTACAAATCTGCCAAGATTAGTGGTAGGCCAGAGAATTGGACAGATTTTAAAAACCAGCAAAGAATGACTAAAAACTGAATAAAGAGATAGAAAGCAGAGTATGAGAGAAAGCTAACTTGTAAAATAAAAAATAGATAGTAAAAGTTCCTACAAGTATTTGAGAAGGAAAAGAGTAACTAAAGCTAGTATTGGTCCTCTATAGAGAGAGTCTGGGGTGTTGATCATGGGCAAACAAAGATGGTGGAGGCGTTCAATAGGTATTTTGTTTGTCTTTATAGTAGGGGACTTAGAAAACTTCCTGAGGGTTCTGGAAAATCTAAAGATAAGAAAGGAAGAACTTAATGCAATAACCATCACCAGGGAAAGGGTGCTAGGAAAACTATTAGACCTAATTCTGACAAGTCCCCAGGACCAGATGGCTTGCAGCCTACGGTGTCAAAAGAAATGATGGCACAGATAGCAGCTGCATTGGTTATCATCTCCCAAAATTCCTTAGATTCTGGAAATGCTTACACAAGAAGGGAAAAAAAGCACCTATGGATAGCAAAATATAATTTGCTGTCAGGGATTTGAAATAAACTGGCACGAGGACAGAGCAAGAGTTCTAGTGTGAATCAGGGCTTTGGAAAACAAAAAACTGGTGGGGACAGATCAGGAGTCGGGAATTTAAAAAAATAACTGGCGCAAGGACAGTTAATTAACATTTTTATTGTGTTTGCTTAAATTCCAATTTCGGTGTAGTAAGTAAATAAATAATTTGAGGCATGACAAGGCTGCTCATGTCCATCGAGTACATGTCCTATACCATATGGGGATTCCAGGACGCTACCCATGTCCTGGACAACATGTGCAGAAAGTGCCACCACATGGAAAAACTCGAGCATCATATCTTGGAACTCAAGGAGCAGCTGATGTCACTAATGAGCATTCACAAGGATGAGAGCTACGTGTATATCATGTTTCAGAAGGTAGTTATGCTGCGGCTTATGACTGAGCAGGCAGAGAGGTACTGGGTGGCTGTCACAGACAAGAAAGGCAAGGCAGGTACTGCAGCAGACCCCTGAGGACATCCCACTATCTGACAGGTACCCTGTTCTGAGTACCTATGGAGGAGAGGGTTCCTCTGAAGAGAGAAGTGAGAATCATGACCAGAGCACTGTGGATAGCCCAGCTGTGCAGGGAGGGAGGAGGAAAGAGAGGAGAGCATAATGGTAGGGGATCCTATAGTTAGGAGAATAAACAGGCGTTTCTGTGGTTGAAGACGTGATTCCAGGATGGTATGTTGCCTCCCTAGTGCAAGGCTCATGGATATCATCGAGTGGCTTCGAAGCATTCTAGAGGGTGAGGATGCACAGTCAGAGGTCATGATTCACATTGGTACCAATGATATAGGTAGAAAAAGGATGAGGTCTTGTAGGCTGAGTTCAGAGTTGGGAAATAGATTAGCAAGCAGCACCTCAACAATTGTAATCTCCAGATTACTTCCAAGGCCACATGCTAGTGAGAATAGAAATAGGAGAATCCATCAGATGAATGCGTGGCTAGAGAGATGGTGCAGGAGGGAGGGCTTCTGTGTTCTGGGGCATTGGGACTGGTTCTGGGGAACATGGGATCAGTACAAGCTGGACAGTCTACATCTGAATAGGACCAGACAAATGTCCTTGCAGGGAGAGTTGCTAGTGTTGTTGGGGAGGGTTTAAACTAAATTGGCAGGGGCTGGGAACCTGAGAGCAGATTCAGAAAGGGCAAATTCAGAGCAATAGACAGGAAATTAGCGAGTGACTCAGACAGAAGAATCAAAGGTTAGAAAGTTTACAGCACAAAAATTTGGAAATGTTAAAAGGTATTTGTTTAAATGCAAGGAGTATAGCAAACGAGGCCACTGAGCTGAAGACACAGACACATGGCAGCATGATATCATTGCTATAATGGAAATTTGGCCTAAAGAGGGGCAAAATGGTAGCTCAACATCCCTGGATATAGAGTTTTTCAGGCAGGATAGAGAGGGGGCTAAAAAAGGTGAGGTTGTAACATTGATTTTAAAATCAATTATAGCTGTGAGGAGGGATATAGTAAGTAGTATATCAATACTAAATGAATCATCAAATGAGGCCATATGGGTTGAGCTCAGAAATAAAAAGGGGCAGCCACACTAGGAGTGTACTATAGACCCAAATTGTGGGAGGGAGATAGAAGAGCAAATGCATTGGCAAATTTCTGAGTGCAAAAACAATAGCGCAATAATAGTTGAGGACTTCAACGACCTTAATATCAACTGGGATACAAACAGTGTAATAGGCACAGAGGGCACAAGATTCTTGAACTGCTTTCAAGAGAACTTTTTTAGCCAGCATGTAACAAGCCCAATGAGAGGGAGTGCAATTCTAGATTAGTATTAGGAAATGAAGCTGGGCAAGTGGATGAAGTAGCAGTGGTAACCATTTTGGAGACAGTGACCATAATATGGTTAGATTTAATATAATTACGGAAAATGATAAAGATAGAACAGGAGTAAAAGTTCTAAATTGGGGAGAGACAAATTTTATGAAGCTGAGAGGTGATCTGGCAAACAGGTGGTCTGGTTACAGCTACTTGAAGGGAAATCAGTGACAGACCAGTGGGAGGCATTCAAAAGTGAGATTCTACAGGCAATGTGTATACAAGTCCACACAAAGGAAAAGGGTGGTACTGCCAAATCTGGAGCCCCATGGTCATCTAGAAGCTTACAAGGTAAGATAAAGCAGAAAAAGAAAGCTTATGACAGTCACAAAAAGCTTAATACCTTAGAAGGCCTAGAGAAGAATAGGACAGAGGTGAAGTAAAAAAGGCAATTATGAAAACAAAGAGAATATGAAAAACTATTGGCAAGTATAATCAAAGATGTTACCAGTACAATAAGAGCAAGAGAATAACTGAGAAAACAGTAGGGCCTATCAGGGATGTACAAGATAACTTGTGCTCCGATGCTGAAGACGTGGGCAGGGTTCTCAATGAGTACTTTGTCTCTGTCCTCACTAAGGAGAGAGGTGGAGTAGATATTCTAGTTAGAGGAGTGTGAAATATTAGGTACAACAAGCATAGTAAGAGCATAAAAATATAAGAAATATGAGGAGGCCATTTGGCCCCTCAAGCCTGCCCCACCATTCAATAAGATCATGGCTAATCTGCCCCAGGCCTCAACTCCTTTTTCATGCCCTCAACTCTCCAATTAATTTTAAAAATCTGCCTCCTCTTTAAATACTTTCAGTGATCTAGCCCCCACAACTGAGGGAAAGAATTCTGGGCATTCACCACCCACTGAGAGAAGAAATTCCTTCGTGTCTCAGTTTTAAATGAGTGTCCCCTTATTCTGTAACTATGTCCCCTAGTTCAAGATTCCCCCAATAGTGGAAACATCTTGTCAACATCTACCCTGTCAAGCCCCCTCAGAATCTTGTACTTTTCAAAAGATCACCCCTCATTCTTCTAAACTCTAATGAATAAAGGCCTAACCTGTTTAGCTGTTCTTGATAAGTCAACTCCTTCATCCCAGGAATCAGCCTAATGAATCTCTTTTTTGAACTGCCTCCAATGCCAGTATATCCTTTCTTAAATACAGGGACAAAACTGTACACAGTACTCTGATGCAGCCTCACCAACACCCAGTACAACTGTGACAAGACTTCCTTATTTTTAAACTTCAACCCTTTAGAAATGCAGGCCAAAATTCTATTTGCCTTCTTAATTCTTGCTGCACCTGCATGCTAACCTCTTGTGTTTCATGCACAAGAACACCCAGGTTCCTCTGTGCTGCACTTTTTTGGAATCTCTCTCCATTTAAGTAATGGTCTGCCTTTTGATTTTTCCTACCAAAGTGCATGACCTTACACTTTGCTACATTAAACTCCATCTGCCAAGTTTTTGCCCACTCACTCAACCTGTCTGTATCCCCTTGCAGATTCCTTATGTCCCCATCACAACATGCCTTCTTATCTATTTTTGTATTGTCAGCAAATTTGAATACATTACACTCTGTCCCCTCCTCCAAGTCATTAATATAGATAGTAAATAATTGAGGCCCTAGGACTGATCCATTTGGTACTCCACTAGTTATTTCTTTCCAACCTGAAAAAGACCCATTAATCCTGACTGTCTTCTGTGTGTTAACCATTCCTCAATGCATGATAATACCTCCTATACCCCTGATATTGTGCAATAACCTTTTGTGGCACCTTATTGAATGCTTTCTGGAAATCCAAAAACACTACATCTACCAGTTCCCCTTTATCAACTCTGCTTGTTATATCCTAAAAGAACTCTAGCAAATTTGTCAAACATGATTTCCACTATTCACTAAACCATGTTGACTCTGTTCGATTGTGTTAAGCTTTTCTAAATGTCCTATTTCCTCTTTAATAATGGACTTTAGCATTTTCCCAATGACAGATGTTAAGCTGACTGGCCTATAATTTCCTGCTTTTTGTCTCTCTCCCTCTCATCACATTAGTGGTTTTCCAATCCGCTGTGACTCTCCTGGAATCCAGTGAGCCCTGGAATATTTTGACCAATGCCTCCACTATATGTGCAGCCATTTCCTTTAAAACCCTTGGATGCAGGCCATTAGGTCCTAGACACTTGTCTGCTTTTAGTCCCAGTAGTTTCTCAAATACTTTGTCCCTCGTGAGAGAGACTGTTGCAAGATCTTTTCCATTAGCTCCTTGCTTATCTGATATCTTTGGAATGTTTATACTGTCCTCCACCGTGAAGACCAGTGCAAAATATTGGTTTAAATTATCTGCCATTTCCCTGTTCCTCATTATCAATTCCCCAGTCGCATCCTCCAAGGGTCCCACACTCACTTTAGTTACTCTTTATATAACCGTAGAAGCTCTTGCTGTTTGTTTTTATACTCCTTGCCAATTTACTTCCATAATCAGTGTTTTCCCTCTTTATTGGCTTTTGTCATCTGCTGCTGGTACCTGGAAAAAAAAATCCCAATCCTCTGGCCTACCACCAGTTTTCGTTGCTTTGTATGCCTTATTTTCTTATTGGATACTTTCTTTGACCGCCTTTGTTAACCATGGGCAGTTCATCCTACTCATTGAGTCCTTCTTTTTGACCGGGATAAATTTTTGCTGAGCGTTATGAAATATCTGCTTGAATGTCTGCCACTGGCCTTCCCCTTAGTCTATTTTCCCAGCCTGCTTTAGATAATTCTTTCTTCCTACATCTTTAATTGCCCTTATTTAAGTTGAGGACCCTGGTTTGAAATCTGATCGCAACCCCCTAGGGGATCCTTAACTACGAGATGCCTTATTAATCCTACTTCATTACACATTACTAGATCTAAAATAGCCTGTTCCTGGGTAGGTTCTGCAATGTATTGCTCTAAGAAACAATCCCTGATGCACTCTACAAATTCATCTTCCATATTACCCCTGCCAATCCGATTTGTCCAGTCAATATGCAGATTAAAATCACCCATGACAATTGTAACATTCTTCTTAGACACCTCCATTATTTCCTAAACAAAGATGTACTAGAGGTACTGACATCCTTGAAGGTGGATAAGTCACCAGGGCTGGATGGATTGTATCACAGGCTGTTAAAGGAAGCCAGGGAAGAAATAATGAATGTTTTAAATCCTCACTAGATACAGGTGAGATACCAGAGGATTGGAGGTCTGTGACATTGTACCGTTAATTAAAAAGTGAGCAAGGGATAGACCAAATTATAGGCTGGTTAGTCTGACTTCTTTGGTGGACAAATTATTAGAATCTATTCTGAGACAGGATAAACTGTCACTTCGAAAGGAATAGATTAATCATGGATAGGCAGAATGGTTTTGTTAGGGGAAGATCATGTCTTACTGATTTAATCAAATTTTTTGAGGAAGTAACAAGGAGGGTAGTGCTTTGGATGTGGTCTGTCTGCATGGATTTTATTAAGGCATTTGACAAGTTCGCACACAACAAACTGGTCAGAAAACTAAAAGCCCATGGGATACAGGCGAATGTGGCAAGTTGGATTCAAAATTAGCTCAGTGAGAGGAAGCAAAGAGAAGTAGTTGATGGATGTTTTTTGAATGGAAAACAGTTTCCAGTGGTGTTCCACGGCTCAGTATGGGGTCCCTTGCTGTTTGCTGTACATATTCATGATTGAAACTTAAATGTGGGTGGCATGATTGGGAAATTTGCAGATGACACAAAAATTGGCCATATAGTTGATAGTGAAAAGGATAGCTGTTGACTCCAGAATTATATCAATAGTTTGGTTGTGAGGGCAGAAAATTGGCAGATGGAATTCAATCTGGAGAAATGTAAGGTAATGCATTTGGGGAGGGCAAACAAAGCTAGGGAATATACAATAAATGGGAGATATTGGGTGAGGCAGAGGAAATGCAAGACCTTGGTGTGCATGTCCATAGGTCCCTGAAGGTGGCGGGACAAGTGGATAAGGTGGTACAGAAAGCATATGGAATGCTTTCCTTTATTGGACAAGGTATAGAATATAAAAGCAGGGATGTAATGATGGAACTGTATAAAACCCTGGTTAGGCCACAGCTGGAAATGTGTACAATTCTGGTCGCCACATTACAGGAAGGACATAATTACTCTGGACAGAGTACAACCTTGGAAGCATAGAAAGTTATGGTGCAGAAGGAGGCCATTCAGCCCATGTCTGCACTGGCCAAAAAGAGAGAAACTAGCTGCTCATATTTTAATCCCACTTTCCAGCACCTGGTCTGTAGCCTTGCAGGTTACAGCGCTTCAGATGCAGATCCAGGTACCTTTTTTAAATGGGCTGAGTGTTTCAGCCTCAACCACCAACTTAGGCAGTGAATTCCAGATGCCCACCACCCTCTGGGTGAAAAAGTTTTTCCTCGTGTCCCTCTGATCATTCTACCAATCACCTTAAAACTATGCTCCCTGGTAAATGACCCCTCAGCTAAGGGAAACAAGTCTTTCCTGTCTACCCTATCTAGGCCCCTCATAATTTTGTACACCTCAATTAGGTCACTCCTTAGCCTCCTCTGTTCTAAAGAAAACAACCCCAGCTTATCCAATCTTTCCTCATAGCTGCAATTTTCAAGCGCTGGTGACATTCCTGTAAATCTACTCTGCACACCCTCCAGAGCAATTATGTCCTTCCTGTAATGTGGTGACCAGAACTGTACACAAAATTCAAGCTGTGTGGACATGCGCAGAGGAGATTTACAAGAATGTTGCCAGGACTTGAAAATTGAGGAAAGATTGGATAGGCTGATGTTTTCCTTGGAACTGAGGCTGAGGTGTACAAGATTGAGAGGCTTAGATAGAGTAGACAGAGATGCCCTGTTTCCTCTAGCAGATAGGTCAGTTACCAGGGTGCACAGATTTAAGGTGATTGGCAGAAGGGTTAGAATGGACTTGAGGAAAAGCCTCTTCACCGCGAGAATGGTGGGTCTTTGGAATTCACTGCCTGGTTTGGTGGTGGAGGCAGAATCCCTCAATTCATTTAATAGGCACCTGGATCGGCACCTAAAGTGCCGTGACCTACAAATCTATGCACCAGGTGCTGGGAGGTGGGATTAAAATGGGCAACTTGTTTTTCTATTTTTTCATTTTTGGCCAGCGCAGGCATGATGGGCTGAATGGCCTCCTTCTGTCCTGTAATATTTCTATGGTTCCAGCAGATCAGGAAATAACTAATGTAACACCTTTTATTCAAGAAAGGAGGGAGGCAGAAAGCAGGAAACTATAGGCCAGTTAGCCTAACATCTGTCACAGGGAAAGTGATGGAATCCATTATTAAGGATGTTACAACAGGATGCTTAGTTAATTACCATTTGATCAGGCAGAGCCAACATGGCTTTGTGAAAAGGAAATGATGTTCAACTAGTATTACTTTTTTTGATGAAGTAACTTTCAAGGTGAATAAAGATGAACCTGTACATGTGTTGTACTTGGATTTCCAAAAGGCATTTGAGGTACCACATCAAAGATTACTACAAAAGATTCAAGTACATGATGTAGGGGTAACATGAGCATCAATAAAGGATCGGCTGGCTAACAGAAAGCAGTGTAGGAATAAGTGGATCTTTTTCAGATTGGCAAACTGGAGTGCTACAGGGATCCATACTGGGTCCTCAACGATTTACAATCTGAATCAATGACTTGGATGAAGGCAACAAGTGTCTGTGAGCTAAATTTTCCAATGATATAAAGATGGGTAGGAAACTAAGTTGTCAAGAGGAGTCCGAAAGGGGTATAGACAGGTTAAGTGAGTGGGGAAAAAAGTTAGCAGATGGAATATAATGTGGGTATATGTGAATTTCTTCACTTTGGCAGACTATTGTATTATTTAATTGGAGAAAGATTGAAGAGGGATATGGGTTTCCTGTACATGTATCACAAAGTTAGCCTGCAGGTACAGCAAGTGATTAGAAAGGCAAATGGAATGTTGGTGTTTATTGCAAGAGGAATGGAATATAAAAGTAGGGGAGTTTTACTACAGCTGTACTGGGCCTTGGTGAGACAACATATGAATTAGGAGCAGGAATAGGCCCATTGGCCCTTCGAGCCCACTCTGCTATTCAATAAGATTATGGCTGATTTGTTTGTAGCCTCAACTTCACATTCCTGCCGATCCCTGATAATCTTTCACCCCCTTGTTTATCAAGATTCTATCAAGCTCTGCCTTAAAAAAATATTAAAAGACTGCTTCTGCCAGCTATTGAGGAAGAGGTCCAAAGACTCTCAACTCTCTGAGGAAAAAAAAATTCTCATTTCTGTCCTAAAAGGGCAACCCCTTATTTTTAAACAGTGGCCACTGGAGTACAATTTTGGTCTCCTTATTTGAAAAAAAGATATAGTTGTTTTAGAAGCAGCTTGGAGAAGGTTCACTGGACTTATTCTTGGGATGTAGGGGTTGTCTTATGAAAAATAGTTGAACAGGTTAGGCCTATACCCATTGGAATTTAGAGGAATGAGAGGTC
The DNA here is from genome assembly GCF_017639515.1 of Carcharodon carcharias. Lineage (NCBI taxonomy): Eukaryota > Metazoa > Chordata > Chondrichthyes > Lamniformes > Lamnidae > Carcharodon > Carcharodon carcharias. The sequence goes on from NC_054486.1 coordinate 36,910,331, forward strand.
TTGATGAAGACTTGACAGGGTAGATACCTGGAGGATGTTTCCTGTTGTGGAGACTAAAATTAAAGGACATAGTTTAAGAATAAGAAGTCTCCCTTTATGTCCAAAATGAGGAGAAACTTTCTCCCAAAGGGTTGTTGGTGTGGGGAATTCTCTTCCTCAAAAAGTAGCGGAAGCTACTATTTAAGGCAGTGTTAGACAGATTCTTGTTAGCAAGGGAGTCAAGGTTTATGGGGGGCAGGAAAGTGGAGCTAAGACCACAACCAGATCAATCATTTTTATTGAATGGTGGAGCAAGCTCAAAGGGCCAAATGCCAACTGCTGCTCCTATGTTCCAGATTACCCGACTACAACCCCGATCCAACCACCTCTGACAGGACCCAATTACCCCACTCCATTGTATCCACTGCCTCCACAAACACCAGTGATTTGGCAGCTAGAGTACTTTCAATAACCCTTTTAATTTTCTTAACTTCCCAAGTGAAAAGACAGTGGGTGGAATTTTTCTATTCCTCTTGCAGTGGGTTTCAAGGCAGATGGGAGAGGAGAATTCAGGAGTCAATAAGTCAGAAACCTGCTGATGTAAAAACAGTTTCCAATTCTGCCAATGGAGAGTCGGTTATTCTGCTGACTAGTGGCATGAATGACATTAGTGTTCATTAACATCTCATGAATACTTATTGAAACAGCTGCTCATGAGAATCTCTTCACCCCTTCCAGCATTGTGGGAAATTACATTGGCTTCAAACCTGTTTGAAAATGAATGGCATACATAAGTTGGGTTTTGCTCAACCTACAGACAGGGATTTTGGCATGGGGGGTGAGCCGCGAACTGCAGGATAGAAGGCAGCAGGAGGTACTGATGGGCAGCAAATGGTGGGAATGCCTAGGTCTAAAGGTTGGGCAATGTTCAGGTGAACATGCTCACAGGGAAGGGTTGGTTGAGTCAACTTCTGACCTCTGGGGTGAGGGCTCAGGTTGGGTGTTATAGGAGGGGATGGTTAAGGTAAAGGGGCAGAGGGAGCCAGTTGGAGAGAAGGTGGGCGTTCAACAGTGTTGGGTGAAGGGGCAGCGACAGTTGTTAGTTAGGACATGGAGATAGACACGGACATGGGAATTGGGGAGTTCAACGTTAACGGGGGTGAGATGCCCTGGAAGGAAGGGAACATGCATGTTCACCTGGATACCCTGTAAAAAGAAGGGTTTGGGTTGGAGGGTGATGGTGGGGAAGTTGAAGGTGATGCCAGGTGGGTCAATGGTGATGCAGGAAAGAACATGGGTGACTAGAGGAAGGAAAAAGGTGGAGGAGCTCATTTTTTTTAAAAAGTCACTACAACCACAGTTTTCAATTTGAAAGTGAGCACAGCCTTGTGTTGGATGGGCACAGGTACTGCATGGGAGTTGGGTCAGTGTGTGGGTAGAGATGCAGGTCATCTCAGCTGGACAGCAAAAGGAACTGCAGCAGATATAATTGAATACACTAAGGACCAGTGAGTTGAGTTAGATGGATGAATGCTTCATGTGAGAGTGCTTGCACAAGGCTCCAAGAGGCACTGTCACAGACTCTTCTTCCTGCAGATTCAGTCGTGGAGCCAGCTGTGTGGAGGAAAACTGCTTGGGGTGGGGTGAGGCTCACAATCCCTTTAGAAGGATGCTGGAAAAAAATAGACAATATTGACATTGAAAATGAAAATATTTGTAGACATTCAATTAGTGACAATTATTGTCTTCACCCATGCAACAAACTGTACAATTTTTTTTTGATTTTTCTAGGTCTTCCACTCCTAGGTGATGGCCTGACATCCATGTGGGGACTGGAAGTTGCCTGCAGTTATTTGCCCTCTTGCTTTTGATGACTTCGGCAGTTGTCCTCTGAGGGCTTCAAACACTGTGATGTTCCCTTGCCTCTTGCAGACTATCTACCATGAATTGGAAGGCCACTTCCAGAGGCTTATCAACTGATTTGGACTGAGGGGTGGCTATTCTCTAGCAGCCCTCCAAGTGCTGAAGACCTAGGCTGTGCCTGCCTCCAGCTATTGTGGGAACATGTCAGTAAAGTGCCATGAAAATATAATAATTTTCATAATATTGGGATTCATTGTGAAGTAGGAATAGTGGGATTTGGATTGTGTGTGCATGTCTGAAGACTTTGATGTAACAGAAGAGAAGCTAGGTTTGAAATGTTAAATAAGTAAACATGGCTGAAGTTTTAGAATGTGAGGGGTAAAAGAAAATTTGCATTTTTAGATAAACCAGAGTCGTTTGAATTTCAAGAGGGTGAAATGTTACACTTAGCCAGAAGAAATCAAACAGTGTGCTTATTTTTCCAAAGCTTATTGATAAAATTGGTACTATGGAGGATTTTTATTATTAGAAAGGTAAAGTCCAAAGACACATTGGAACAATGAGATTTACATTAAAAAGGGAGAAACATGTATAAAGGAGAAGTCATTCTAAGATCTAACAAGTATGAAAAGCCTCCAGCCTCTATGTACCAAGCTGCTGCCAATGGGAACTGAAGCTAAGAGAATTCACAATATCCCTGTCCAGGGCATTCTATGCTTTGACTGGGTCTGTTTAAAATCTATTGTCTTAACGGGGTTGTAACTGGGAGTCAGATTAATTAGGGGAGCTAGGGGTTACCATAGTAACTTGTAGACCTAAATATGTGCCATATTGGGGAAAAAAAATTGGCAGGCTATTGAGCTCATTAAAGAGGCAATTGACTGTTATTTTATGCTGCCCACTCCGTTTTTTGGTCGTCGCAAAGGAAACACAGGGAATGAAATACGCCAGGTATGAGGAAGTGCACAAGGGCAGAAAAAAAGGCTGTATGTGGCAGCAATCTGCTGCTGAAGGTGACTGTGTTTGGCTGTCAGTAGACTTTATTTCTTCAATTTTTGTTGACTGACAATACAAATAAGAGAGTGAGAGGGCCTGGAGACAAGGCTATCCTGGAGGGTGAGGAGTCCAGCAGAGGAAACAGAGCTCGCTGTCCCCCAAGCAGATAGTGAGGAGCAAACGAGGAGAAGGCAGCTCCTCTGCCTCCTGCAAGGGCAGATGGATTTCTGCTGTCTCGGCAGGTGAGGAACATGCTGCTGCACAAGGGCCAAAACAAGACAGAAAACAACAGCCAGCCCATGGTAGGAAAAGACTCTATTATGCGCAGAGATTCTACAAGCAAAGGATGAATTACTTTCAGCTCTCAGAGCACCAGTGTCTTTACAGACTATGAGCAGAATTTTCCGCTCCCACCAGCAGCAGGAGTCATGGTGGACAGTGGTACATAATTTGGTGTGAATGAAAAAAAAAATCAGTTGCCCGCCGGTGGAAAAATAGTTTGGAATTTTGTTCTCCCAGCTTTCAAGGTGGGTAAAAGGCAGGTTGAGTTTCCTACTGAGCAATGTTGGAAATTCATTAGCATCTCATGAATGCTCATTCAAAGGCCAACTCACCAGAATTACTTTCCCCCCTCCAAATTAAGAGTCCTGCCAGAAGATAATTAGAGTGGTCTGTTTTACAACTGTATATATGTGGCACACACCTGGTAAGCTTCACTTCATCCATGACTTGGAGGTCAGTAGATGCTGCTTTCACCTTCCTTTTATATGGTCACTGCTAAATATCGGATAGCACAAGCTGCGCCAAGGCTGGGCACTGAAGACATGACCAGATGAGAACAGTGACACGGGGAGGGGGGAGGGGGGAACGGCGATAGGGCAAGGGAGAGACAGGGGCAGGACTGGGCAGTGGCAAGGAACAGAGGGGAATGGTGAGACTGAGGCAGGACCAGGGGAGGGAATGTCTAGTGGGGAAGGGTGAGACAGGCAGGGGTAGGGGGCAAATGATAAGAGGAGAAGGGTGAGACTGGGGCGGGAAGATGAGAGGGGAAGGGAAAGATGGAAGCAGGATAAAGGATGAGGCAAGAAACAGAGGGGAAGAGTGAAAGACTCTCGAGGTAAAAGTTTAAAAGACTGGGGGTAAAAGTTAAAAGAATTCCAGGGAAGGTTCTGGGGCTGTTTGGGATATGGTGGGGGTTCTGCATGTCATGTGTGTCTTGATCCCAGTCTTGGGTGCAGGAAGGCCTTTCTAGGCAGTGATGCTTGTGTACCAAATGATGTGTCGGATGTGGTCTGTGAACCAAGATATTTAGTCCTGGGGGTTAGAGTCCTCCCCCTTCATCTCCCCAACCTCCCTCCAACTTGCCACACACAGCTGGAACACGAGTGATTCTTGAGGGAGAAGTGTGTGTGTGTGGGGTAGGACCTTTTGGAGCTTTGGGCAAGCACTCTCCTACACAGGCGGAGCCTTCCTGCATCACATTCATCTCAATGTCCAGAGGATTTTCAATGTTGCCTGCTGGGGTTCTCTTTCAGTTGTCCATTTGAACTGACCTGCATCTCTGCCCGCCCAACACGAGGGGTGGAATTTTCTGAGCCTGCTGGTGGCGGGTGTGATGGGTGGCAAGTGTGGAAATATGGCATGACCTGCTTCATGACGGCGTGAAGACAGGTCACAATCATCCGCTCAGCCTGCCGATGGCGGGCCACGTTTCCCGCCATTGGTTAGCGGGAAGCTAATTGTAATACATTAGCATATAATTAAAAGGCCATTCCGTCAGGCTCTTGGAACTGCGCCAGAACTTGAGTTCGAGTCCAAGAAAGAGTTGAAATATAAGCGTTGACTCGAACTCAAGTTCTGTCGAAGGGTCATGAGGACTCGAAACGTCAACTCTTTTCTTCTCCGCCAATGCTGCCAGACCTGCTGAGTTTTTCCAGGTAATTCTGTTTTTGTTTTGGATTTCCAGCATCCGCAGTTTTTTTGTTTTTATCAAGAAGTAAGTGCTTGGTGCACTTTCTAAAGACTGTTATTGTAGGTGGGGAAAGGAAAGAAGACAGAGAGTGGAAGATTGTGAAGCGTGTGTCTGTGTGTTTGGGCTGCAGACACTAATAATTCCCTCCCTTATTACTTAGTCTGGGACAGCTGGAGATGGTGGGTGAAATTTTGCTTTAATTTAATTCCACCAATAAGGTGTGGTGCAGAACTTTCCCTGGGTGGTTCCATCTGTGCTGGCTGAAGACCGCTCCCTACCAGGAAGTTTGCTTACAGAGACATTGATATTCACCAGAAGATGCATCTCTGCAGTAACCTATAACCTTCCTCCTCCCCTCCATTTTTTTTTCTGTCTCTTACAGAGGTAACCTCCTTGATCTTTGGTCTCCTCAGTGATTGTCCCTCCAGCCATCGTTGTCACCTTGAAGATATACAGGAAGGCCACATTCTTCCTGAAGACTGAGCAGTGCATCTGCTCTCCAGAAGGGCTCATGGTGGGTGGGACCTTCCTGCCAGTGGACTCTCTCTCAGCCACTGCGAAGAGGATTGTTATCTCCAATCTCACACTTAATCCTGGGTGAGCAGCTTCTCCTCCACCTTTGCCAACTAGATGAGATCAGAGGGTGGTGCTGATTCTGCTCAACTTTGGGGCGACCAGTCTCCTTCCAGTTCCTTCCGATGCCATCTTTGTAGAGGTGGCACGGGAGGAGCAGCAATGTGCTGCTTACCATGTTTTCTAGACATCGGACTGTATGAGTTCATGCCTGTAAGGAGGTGGGACATGTCTAGGGAAACTTCCCTGCCTCATGGGCCTCCAAAATACCCCAGGTAGCCAAGGCTGGCACTGCCATCCATCCTCCCAGGACGTATACATCCCAAGGCCAGGCTTGGGTCCAGAAGCATTGGAGAGAGGGAGGGGTGGAGCCAGAGACTTTGACTGACATGGAGTTTCCTTCCCTCTGCATCCCTCCCAGAGAAGTAGAGAGCCCGGGAAAAGGGTTGTCCCTTCCTGGAGGAGCAGTCGGTGCACCTTGCGGATCCTGCACTCTGTCCCACTGCCACAGGCTGTCAGCAGGGTCATGGTCAGCCATTCCTCAGGAATTTCCTGTGTCCAACCTAAACCAGCAGTGGATGGAAGAGGCCCACTGCCCGAGTGGAGGTGGAGGGGTGGAGGATCTATCCAGTTTTAGGCAGCACTCATCACAAGGTTGGATGTATTGGGGAATGAGGCTGGCAAGGTTGTTGAGGCTAAGCACACCCAGCCACATGCTGAGATCATCCAGGACTTGCTCAATCTGATTGAGGACTCAGTCAAAACAGTCCTGCATGCTGGGTCACTGGCTGGTGGCCAATTGGAAAAGCCCCCATTCTCTGTCTCTAATTTATTAACTTTAGCACCAGGTGTCTGATTCTAGAGTTGGAGCAATAAAATCCAGTGCCTGAGGCAGAGCGGGGTCCTGAACCTTTGCCACCCTCTGACCCAGAGCTCCCAGAGAAACCCAGGGAAGGCCCCACTGCCATTGATCCTGGAAGTGGGATTGTGACAGAGGGGGCTGGCTGGTGCGAATGCCACCTGCTGCACCCTGTGCAGTGAGTGAGTGAGTCACTGATGGTGACAACCCAGAGGAGGTCAAGGGCTCAGTGGAGGGCATTGGGGATGATTTAGAGTCCATTGCCAGTAAGGCAGTGGACACTCTCATTCCCTATACCGAGTTTTCTGTCATGCCCCTCGCAGATCCTTGGGAATTCCTGGCTGACAACTTGAATTGCGGTGACAAAGTCCAGCTGGCCATCGACCGATGGTCAGAGCTGGCGCTGCTTGTCAAGGTCATCCACTCTGCCTTGAAGGCTGCGAGCATAAGCAAGTACATGAGTCAAATCATGAGCTGGCAGCTGCTTTGGCAGACTAATATCCATATTCCGCCAACATTTATTTGGTCAACGCTGGCTAAACCAGACATGACCTGCTGATATGAAAAACATAAATGGAAATAATCTACAGATGGGTCTTGAAGATTTGTGACGGGGCTGTGACAATTTTGTTTGGCAGCTTGTTTCACTGTGGGATTGTCCTTGAAGAAAGATTGTTGACGCACTGGGTGAAATCATCCCAGATTTGCGCCAAGTGCGGTAGCGGCGGGAAAAAGGACATTTTATCCGCCAGCTGCAATGGTGTCTTTTCGTGCCATACCGTCCCATTCCCAGCGCATTTCACCTAATTAATTGTGCATTCATGGGGAACACGCCGGCTCACTGGTAGGGAGGCTCAGATTTGCCCGCCATGCTGTGACCTCAGTGCCTCTTCATTCTGGGTGCCATATATAATGCATACCAGAACACATGCCTACTTCATGTCTTCAGACCAGGACTGCTCTAGGACACAAAAGCAAAAAAGACAGCAGCCTCTAAATTTAGTGATGCCTCTCTGGGGCACCTGCCGGATGCAGCAGAAGGTCACTACGATGTCCTCTATCCCCAATTTGGCCTCAGGAGGTCCACCAGGGTCAGTAATTCAGCCTGGGAGGCGGTGGCAGCAGCGGTCAGCGCCACTGGAGCACAGAGGAGGTCAGCCATGCCGTGCAAGAAGAGGATGAATGATCTCATCTGTTCCGCCATCACTCTCAACTCTCACACTCTCAAACCCATCGCACATCTACATGGATTTCACACGTCAAGGGACAACACCACTAACTCTCGCACACATCTCCATCAGGCTCGTAGCCTCGGGAGCTCGTGTCCTCATCCCGTCCGTGGCTCCGCTTACCATGTGTCCTGCTCACACTCTCGCCATCTGTTTCCATGCAGGAGAAGCTGGCTCACAACAGCAGGGAGAGGTCCCAGACAAGGGATGAAATGGCCCACATTAGACCCTTCACCTATTTTGAGGAGCATGCCATAGTGCTGACTGGTGAGGACATGGACCATGTCTGTGGTAACAGTGAGGCTGGCAGCGAACACAGTATGAGAGGATTCTACACTACAACATCCCTCTCTCAATGCAACTGTGAATCCTCTCTCTCCTTTTTTTGATTCTGCTGCCATGCACTAATTATCTCTACTTTGGCTCATAGGGATCTCTGCCAAGTGACTGACATCGTCAGCTAGCCAGTTAAGCCTAATCCTTCCAACTCATTGTGGAGAGTCAGCAGAAGGTGGGGAAACATCATGAAGAGCAATTGGAAGTTCTCAACAGAGTGGCACGCAAGTCAGAGAAGTGCATCCACCTGCTCTCTGATGAAGTGATAACCGCATGTGCACGTATGGAGGTCTTCATGGAATGGAAGGCAGATGCCATAGAGACCCTGGTCCAGCAGAACGCAGAGATGCGTGCAGACCTGTACTCCATTGCGGTAGCCATGACTAAGATCCTGCAGTGGCAACGCGAGAGGGAAACTGGGCACCTCGATGTACCTTCAGGTGCACCTTCCCCTAAAGGAGTCAAGCTGGGCCCCTTGGACACCCAAAGGGATGAGCGGCAGCTGGATACCCCATGGATTATCCACTCAGATGCCGTTCTCTCCCTCAGAGTCCCCTTTTCCTGTGGCCCCCCCTCAACCTCCACCTGTGTTAACGCAGAGGGAGCAGCAGGCCCTTAAGGCCTTGGCTCTGCAGAGGATACACGTCAAAGTCATCAGAGGCAACAGGGCCAACCATTGCACAGACTCTCCACCCCTGCTGCGGATGTCAGGGCAGCACCTAGAAGAAATGGTAGGCCTAGAAAAGTTAAGAAATTCACAGATGAACACATTTTGTCACTTTATAATCTGAAAAAATATTCACTTTGATTGAATAATGTGTAATGTCTATCAGCTTCATTGAAAGGCCTCATGAGTCCTCCCACTGCATCCCACACCACCACCATTCCCACCCCCACCAAAACTCCACCACTAGCAGTTCATCTGCACGCAGCCAGCCCACAAGTGATTCTGGAGGGAGACGTGTGTGTGGCAGGGCCTTTTGAAACCTCATGCAAGAACTCTTCCAAGCACATGGAGGCTTCATCCTTCACACTCATCTCACTGTCCTAAACATTTTCAATGCTGACTGCTGGGGTTCTCTTTCGGGGCCCCATCTGAGCTGACCTGCATCTCTGCCCACTCACTGATTGCACTCTCATGCAGCACTTGTGCCCGTCCAACACCAGGCTCCACACACTTTTGATTTTGGCAACAATGGTCGTAGTCAGGTTTTTGATCAGCTCCCCATCCTTTCCCCTCCCCCAGTCACTCATGTCATTTCTCCCATCACTGTTGACCTCCCCACCGTCACCTACCAACCCAAACCTTTATCTTTCCAGGATGTCCTCATGAATGTGCACATTCTCTACCTTTTGAGATCCCACTCCCATCCACATTGACCTCCCTGACCATCTCCTGCCCCATCCCTAGGGTCCACGTCTACCTCTGAGTCTCCACCAACCACCCTTGCCGTCCCTTCTACTGTTACCGATGCATCCTCACCCTCCCAACTTTCCAGCTCCTCTGCCCCATCTCATACTTCAACTATTCGCTTCTACCGAGTCCACCCTGCTCCCTAGGAAGCAGCCACTGACTTCACAGACCCCACCCATGCATATTCGCTTAGACATCCCCCAGCCCTTATTCCCTCCTCCACCTTTACTTCCTCCTCCCCCCTACACCTTACCTCCTTTGAACTCCCTCTTTCCCCCCGGACACTTTCCATTGCTGGGCACCTACACCCTCCAAACTCCCTCCTTCTGCCGGACACCTCCCCCTGCAACCTCCTTCCTCTCCCCAGATTCCTTCCTCCCCCAGACACCTTCCCCCCTTTGAACTTCCTCCTCCCCCCGAATACATTACACCCTGAGAACTCCTTCCACCCGAACTCCTTCCCCCCTCCAAACTTCCTCCCTTACACTTTCTTCTCCCTCTTACACCTAACACCCCATTTGCCACATTCTCATTACACCTTCTTCCCACTGTACTCCTTCCTTCCCCCCCCCCAACCTCACCACCCGACATCTTCATCCCCCATAACCTCATCCCCCCGACACCTCTGTCCCCCTTCTCTGAAACCCATCCCCCACCGACACCTTCATCTCCCTGCCCAACCTCATCCGCTCACCCCGGCAAACCTCCTCTCCCAGTCACACCTAGACCTTCCTCTTCCCCTCCCTTGCTGATCATCCATAGCAGCCAATGGCCAAGACTGTGATGTTCCAAAACAAAGCCCAGACATCAGTGCAGACCTCCCACCTTCTATGAGCTGTTTCGTGACAGTGCCATGTCCATGAAAATCCAACCAGCATGAGATGCACATGTTTCTCCAGGGTCCGGTAGCTGTAGGGCTCCAGCATCTTCTGCTCCTCAGATGTCCACGACCTGAGGAATGCCCTAATGGTAAGTCCTGACTTCTGCAAGTCACACTTATCCAGATGTGTTCTGGGCTGGCATGTTTTCCTGCTAACAGAATGGTAAATCTGGCATGGTGGGAACAATTCCGGTTGGGCCTTACTTTGCATTCCATTACAGGGAGGTAAAGGAGGTTTATGTCGGCCTCCAGTGGGATTGGCATTCCGCTATGGCCGACACCATTGGATCATCCCATTGTGCTTTCATGACAGCATGAAACTGATTTTTGGCCTTCTGCCATATTTTTTACCCCCCGCCATGATGCTTGATGCCAACGGGGCCAGTCTTGGAAACAAATGGTCTTTCTAGTTTATGTGCATGGCTACCTTGTGCTCTGTCATTGCCGGAGGACACCAAGTACTTATTTCTGTCAATTCTCGCAAGTCAGTTCCATATTTTATAGAATATGGTCAGTCTAATTGTGTCCCTCCTTTGCTGCAGTGATTTTCATTCCAAATCTTTGATCAAGGATGTGACACTGGTGTATTTCCCATACTGAGTCATGCAGAATCTTGTAACATGTCTTTGGATCAATTCAATCTTATTTATATCTCTACCGGTATAAGGATCCCACACACAACTTGCATGCTCCAGGATTGGACGAACAAATGCTTTATCGTCATTTGATAGTGCAGCACTTGAGTATTGTTGAAAAAAGGGACATGGCTAAACTTTTCATCTTGCGCTCATCAGGACACTTGCAAGAATACGAATATAAGAGGGAAAATCTCAATTTATACTGTATGTGGAGAGAGTGTTGATTGGTTGGCAAGTGGCGCTGCCATGGATAATGCACCACTGATGGTGACTGACAATTAACTGCCAATCATTGTTTGAAATTTAAACCAGGCAGCTTGACCCGGCTTGGTTAAGGCCCTGCCCTGAGGAATGAGTCAGCAAATGGCTATCACTTATAAATAAGCTGCCTGGTTTAAATTTCAAACAACGCTTGGCAGTTAACTGTCAGTCACCATCAATGGTGCATTCTCCATAGCAACGCCACTTACCAATCAATGAACACTGTAAGGGGAAAATTTAAAATGCTAAAAGAGAACACCAAGAATTTGCTAAACATACTTAAAATCTCTAAGCAGCCATGGATGCTAAGCCTATTGACAGCTAAGGGTAAGCAGATAGACATTGCACACAAAGGGGTTTTGAGTTTTGTGTGATTTACAAAGTTTCAAGAGATGAGCTAATATCTAGGCACAGACAGAACCATTCAAGTGGTAAAATGGTGCGTTGAAGCCTTGAGAGCTGGACTGGAGATAAAACATAACATAAAGTTAATTTAGGTATACTCCTCTCTCTGATAGGGATGGGGCAAATGGTTTAGCTTAGATATGGGAGGACATACAATGGACAGAGGGGTCTTTGATGAAACACAAGCAGCCTTGAGTTGTGAGAACCATGGTCTTTGCGTACGTATTTTAATTTTGATTGGATAATATAATTATGAATACGCCCTTTAGGGTTAGCAGAATCGCATGTTTATGTACTCAATAGGATAGTTTTAACATGGTACCTGTGTGTCGGTTACCAAGTGGATATATTCAAATGTACTCAAATGTATTGTGATAAGAAAAAATATATAAGTTACGAGACTTTGTAATTACGGCAGAGCACCTCTGGATGGACTCAGAGGGCTCTCCCTGCATATGCTGGTAACAAGCTTGAATAAACTGTCTTGTTCGAGAATCTAAACAATGAGCATCCTGAGTTGTTTGTCCTGATCTGAGTCCCAGTCTGAGCCGTGGTTAAGAGGGCAGCTGCCTCACGCGAAAGCCAGATCAACCCGGGGTCTCGGAGAAGGAGGTTGAATCCCACCTACAAGCACTCTCTTCACATAGTGTATAAATTGTTGTTTTCCCTCTTATATTGGTATTCTTGCGATTGACCTAATGAGTGCAAGGCAAAAAGCTTAAACATGTCACTTTTTTCAGCAATGAATAAATATTTGGTAAGGAAATACTTTTTGATATTTTTGTTGTAATACTAAAGATTCCTCCTCAGAAATCCAAGAACCCTGTTTGCTTTGGATGTTATCTGCTAAATGCGGAATCCCCATTGATAATTGTTTTTAAGATGAAACACCAGCTATGGTTTTATTGGAGAATTTGACTACAGAATGTAAAGTTATCTGTTGGTGGATCCTCTTGTTGGTAAAGCTCACGGCATAGCAATTTTTGGCATTAAATGCCATCTCTGAGTTGTCCTGCCATTTCTGCAATTCCAGAAGATCAAAAGATCTTCAGAAAAACATGGTAGTGACTGTCTTCCATTCTTTGACGGGGACTGCCCACAGCTGCCTCCACCTCCCTCACCTCCTCCAGGATGAGTTGCCCACCCTGTGCAGCCCATTCTACAATCGCTTGAGGTCCCACCAAGGTGAGTGTGTCTGCGCTGGTTGTGACAGTGTAAGCTGATTCACACCTTCCTTCTCTTCAGACAACACTGACTCTATCGCATTGGCTTGCTTTGCCTCCCCTCCACATCTGGCACCGTGTGAGGCATAGAAGCTAAGTTGGCTCTTTCATTATCTGTTTTTGCAGAGATGAAGCATGTCCTTAGAACCATTGCTTTGTCATGAAAGAAACTGGGGAGGAGAGAATTCCGTCCCTGCCATCTGAAGATGTTTGGATATTTTCTCTCTGTCTTGAACAGCCTCCCTTCTTGCCATCACCAGAAACCCAGGACACTGGCTTTGTGGACACTGGTTCGAATCCCACCATGGAAGATGGTGGAATTTGAATTCAATAAAACTGTGGAATTAAAAGTCTAATGATGACAATGAAACCGTTATCGATTCCTGTAAAAACCCAACTAGTTCACTAATACCCTTTATGGGAGGAAACCTGCCATCTTCACCTGGTCTGGCCTAAATGTGACTCCAGATCTGCAGTAATGTGGTTGACTCTTAAATGCCCTCTGAAATGGCCTAGGAAACCACTCAGTTGTATCCAACCGATAAAAATTCAATAAAAAAGAATGAAACCAGACGGACCACCCAGCATCGATCTAAGTACCAGAAATGACAACGGCAAACCCAACCCTGTCAAAGTCCTTCCTACTAACATTTGGGAGTTTGTGCCAAAATTGGGACAGCAGTCAAGCAACAGCCTGACATAGTCATACTCATGGAATTATATGTTACAGTTCATGTCGTAGACACCACCATCACCATCCCTGGTTATGTCCTGTCCCACAGGGAGTACAGACCCAGAAGAGGTGACGGCACAGTGGCATAAAGTTGGAGGGAGTTGCCCTGGGAGTCCTCAACATTGACTCTGGCCCCCATGAAGTCTCATGGCATCAGGTCAAACATGGGAAAGGAAAGCATGTACCGTCCCCACACCCCCCCACCCCGCCCCCCTTTTCAGCTGATGAATCAGTACTCCTCCATGTTGAAAACCACTTTGAAGAAGCACTGAGGGTGGTAGGAGCACAGAGTATACTCTGGGTGGGGAACCAACAAGAGGGAAAAACATATTTGACCCCATCCTCACCACCTGCTTGTCGCTGGTGCATCTGTCCATGACAGTATTGGTAGAAGTGACCACTGTGATGAAAGTAAATTAACTTTCATAATATTTTTCTGGTTAATTGTGAAGTAGGTTTATGGGAGTAAGTATAGTTGGGTCTGTCTGTGATTTAATCACGTTTGCAGTCAAATAACAGCAAGTTTCAAATTATCAAAAGAAGCTAGGTGCTTGACATGCTAATGAGTAAACATGGATGTTGGCTTAGCATGTAGGGTGTGAAGGAAATTTACATTTATAGATATGTGAAGGGATTATTTGGATTTCAAAGGGATCTTAGTATGTTTATAACTAGCCAGATAAGCAAGGCTGTTTATTTTCCCCAAAGGTTACTGACAATATTGGCATACAGTTTCAAAGACATATGGAACAATAGAATTTACATATTAAAAAGAGAGAAACATATATAAAGGAGAATGAAAGACTGCATGGGAACAAGACCATGTAAGATCTAACAGGAGTGTGTGAAATAGCCTTAATGAAGCCTCCAGCCATACGTGTATAAGTCTGTTATATAACAAAACTGAAGTTGGGGAAATCCATTTGGAATTCCACTGTCAACTGGGTATTGTGTTAACTTGCTGGTTCTGTTTTAAATCTAAAATCTTTTTTGAATAGTTGCCTTAAAGGGGGTGTAACTGGGTGTCAGGTTAATTAGGAATTTTAGGATTTGTTACAATAGTAAGTAATTGTAGTCTTATGTATGTGCTTTAAATCTTTTATTTTGTTAATAAATATTTTAATTTTTAATATCCCTAAAGGTCTTGTTGGACTCCACTAATGAATTCAGTGCAGACATTTTCTCGTAATAAATACAAATTGCAAAACCGTTGTGATAGCGTGACTAAGTTTCCTTCGTGGATTTGGTCCACCTGGCACACATCATCTGCCACGTCATAACATCACCACACAGTCCTTGTGGAGATAAAGTTCCGTCTTCACATTGAGGATATCTTCCATCGTGTTGTGTAGCACTACCACCATGCTAAACAGAATAGATTTTGAACAGATCTAGCAACTCAAGGCTGGGCATCCATGAGGTGCTCTGGGCCATCAGCAGCACCAGAATTGTATGCAACCACGGTCTATAACTTCATGGTCCAGCATATCCCCCACTCTGCCATTACCACCAAACCAGAGGATCAATCCTGGTTCAATGAAGAGTGCAGGAGAGCATGCCAGGAGCAGCACCAGGCACACCTAAAAATGAAGTGTCAACCTGGTGAAGCTACAACACGGGAATACTTGCACGCCAAACAGCATAAGCAGAAAGTGATAGACAGATAAGCAATTCCACAACCAATGGATCAGATCTAAGCTCTGCAGTCCTGCCACATCCAATTGTGAATGGTGGTGGACAATTAAGCAACTCACTGGAGATGGAGGTTCCACAAATTGATGGAGGAGCCCAGCACATCAGTGCAAAAGACAAGGCTGAAGCATTCACAACAGTCTTTAGCCAGAAGATCCATCTCAGCCTCCTCTGGAGGTCCCCAGCATCACAGCTGCCAGTCTTCAGCCAAATTCGATTCACTCCACGTGATGTCAAGAAACAGATGAAGGCATTGGATATTGCGAAGGCTATGGGCCCTGAAAACATCAATAGTACTTCAGAACTTGCCGCGTCCCTAGCCAAGCTATTCCAGTAAAGCTACAACACTGGCATCTAAAAGGGAATCCCAAGGTTTTCCTTAAGCATATAAATAATAAAAGGGTGGTAAAAGAAAGGGTAGGAGACTTGCATGTGGCAAGTAGCAAAGGTATTAAATGAGCACTTTGCATCTATCTTTACAAAGGAAGAGGATGCTAGCCAGGCCGAGATGAGATAGGAGGTAATTGGTATACTCAAGGAATTTACAATTCAGAAGGAGGAGGTGTTAGAAAGGCTATCTTTACTTAAAATTGTTAAAGAATCAGGACCGGATGAGATGCATCCAAGGATACTGAGGGAGGTGAGAGTGGAAATTTCAGAGGCACTAGTGATAATCTTCCAGTCTTCGTTAGACACAGGAATGGTGCTGGAGAATGGTGCATGTTAACACCCTTGTTCAAAAAGGGGTGCAAGGACAATGCCAGCAACTACAGACTAATCAGTTTGACTTCGGTAGCAGGGAAACTTCTGGAAACTATAGTTTGGCACACAATCAATAGTCACTTAAGTCATTGAAGGTGTTGGACTCTGGAACAACATTCCTAAAAGGGTGGTGGAGGCAGGTTCGATCGAGGTATTTAAAAGGGAATTGGATTGCTATCTGAAAAGAGAGAATGTGCAAGGTTATGGGGATAAGGCAAGGGAGTGGAGTTAGGTAGATTTCTCTCTCAGCGGGTCAGTGCAGGCTCGATGGGTTGAATGGCTTCCTTCTGTATTGTAAAGATTTTGTGATTCTTCTGTGAAGATTTGTGATCTACCTAGCAGTGTGGAAAATTGCCCAGGTATGACTTGTACACAAAAAGCAGGACAAATCCAACCTGGCCAATTACCACCCCGTCAGTCTACTCTCAATCATCAGTAAAGTGATGAATGGGGTCATCAACAGTGCTATCATGCGGCACTTGCTTAGCAAAAGCCGGCTCACTGATGTTCAGTTTGGGCTCCGCCAGGGTCACTCAGCTTCTTGTCCAAACATTGGCAAAAGAGCTAAACACCAGAGATGAGATGAGACTGATTGCCCTTCACCTCAAAGCAACATTTGACTGAGTGTGGCACCAAAGACCCCTAGCAAAACTGGAGCCAATGGGAATTGTGGGGGGGGGGGGGGAACTCTCCACTAGTTGGAGTCATACCTAGCACAAAGGAAGATGGTTGTTGCTGTTGGAGGTCAATTATCTTAGTTCCAGGGCATCGCTGCAGGAGTTCCTCAGGGTAGTGTCCTCGGCCCAACCATCATCAGCTGCTTCATTGATGACCTTCCTTCCATCATAAGGTCAGAAGTAGGGTTGTTCGCTGATGATTGCATAATGTTCAGCACCATTTACGAATCCTCAGGTACTGAGGCAGTCCATGCACAAATGTGGCAAGACCTGGACAAATTATCCATGCTTGGGTTGACAAGTGGCAAGTAACATTTGTGCCACACAAGTGTCAGGCAATGACCATCTCCAACAAAAGAGAATCTAACCATCGTCCCTTGACATTCAATCGCATTACTAACACTGAATCCCTGACTATCAAGATCCTGGGGGTTACCTTTGACCAGAAACTGAACTATACTAACCACATAAATACTGTGGCTACAACAACAGGTTAGAGGCTAGGAATCCTGCGAGTAACTCACCTTCTGGATCTCCAAAGCCTGTCCACCATCTACAAGGCATAAGTCAGGAGTATGATGAAATACTCTCCACTTGCCTGGATGCGTGCAGCTCCAACAACTCTCAAAGCTTGACACCACCCAGGACAAAGCAGCCCGCTTGATTGGCACCCCTTCCACAAACATTCACTCACTCCACCACCAACGAACAGTGGCAGAAGCGTGTACCATCTACAAGCTGCACTGCAGAAACTCACCAAGGCCCCTTAGGCAGCACCTTCCAAACCCACGACAACTACCATCTAGAAGGACAAGGACAGTAGAAACATGGGAGCACCACCACCTGGAAGTTCTCCTCTAAGTCACTAACCTTCCTAAATTGGAAATATATATTGCCGTTCCTTCACTGTTACTGGGCCAAAATCCTGGAACTCCCTCCCTAACAGCACTGTGAGTGTACCGACACCATATGGACTGCAGTGCTTCAAGAAGACAGCTTACCACCATCTGCTCAAAGGCAATTAAGGATGGGCAATAAATGCTGTCTAATCAGCAATGCCCACATCCTGTAAATGAATAATAAAAAATATCACAAACTTCCTAATTTTTGCCAGCCTGGCCAAGTCAAGGGCCACCATCTCCATCAACTGTATAGCCAAATTTAGCATTCTACCATTAAACAGAACACTTTTTTCCAGTGATCTGTGCTCTCTTTTCCTGCAAGGTCAAGAAAACGAGAGTTACAACCGATCTGTACTCCCTCATTACATCCAGCTGCAACAGCATGTGATGACAATGGCCATAGTGTTGCCTCTTGCACTTCTGAACAGCTTTTTGATTGTTCATGAGGATTATGCACCTCAGGCTGCTCAGCTTGGGTGTTTAGTTGTAAGTGCAGGAGGCCTGATACTAGAGTACGGTGCTGCACACACCTTGCCAGTCCAAAAGATGGTTAAAGCATTTGCGCAACTAAATTCATCACACTACATTCACTCACTTCCTCAGCCATCTCCAGCCAAGGCTTTGGTTTGGCTGGCTGGTCATCTCCTGCTGCTTTCCAGAAATAGAATATTGCCTTGTGCTGATGCTGTCTCCAGGAGAGCCTCGTGATGCATTGCTAAATCAGGAGTCTAGCCTGGCCTGCGTGCCTGTTCTTCTGTAGAAACACTGATCCTCTCCTTCTGCCATCTTCCCAGTTAACTGACAACCATAAAAATAGCTGCCAGCTCCTCTGATAGCTGTGCGCTGTCCTGCTTCCTGCTGGCCTTCGTCATCCCCAAGTGGGTGTCCAACTTGCCTTTTGGCCATTAGTTGGCCTGCTAATTTTAAAATACCCTGGAAATCATGCACCTAAGTGATGCAGGATCAGGACCTGGAAACGCACCCAATGTTGGGGTCCCAACCTTGGAACAAAAATTCTGTACTATGAGAAACCTATATATAAAAAAAAACAGGATGCTGCTATCAAGACACAAAGACATTCTACTTATCACACAAATGAGTAACAGCTTCGCTAGTCAGAACATTGCTTGCTGTATATCGTGCAAACTCATGAATAGGCCTAAAGCCCTTTTGGCCCTGAAAAATGCCTCAGATTACCCTGGGCTAAGGTGTCTCAAAAATTTGTGCAACAGGTGAAGCTAGCCATTGCACACTGTTACCATGCAGTAGCAACATAAGTGGTATTTTCTACTAACAGAATGAAGCACTTGTTTTCTAGATGCGAGCATGGATAACTAGGGGAGTTGTTTTCAACATTGTCATCAAGCCAGTCTTGGTGCTTGGGCATGCAGTATCCAAGGACATCTACTGAAGTACTGAAGGTCTGATCACAGGGCTGTTTCAATTCATCTTCTACTCAACTGGGAGAGGAAGATCAAACTGAAGAGTGCTGTCAAGTTGCATAGCAAGATCTATGGCAATAATAGTTTCTTGAGAAGTTTGACATCTAACTTTGGCTGTGCCTGGCATGTTGATTTACGATGTTTTGGTTGGATCTTTAGACCCAATTTGGTGCAGGTCAGGGAGTGGTCTGTCCAGCAGTCAGCTCCTTGCATGGCATGGGTTATCTTGACATCAGCCTTTTCCTTCTGTCTGTCAAGCACGTTGTCAAGGAGATGCCAGTGTTTAGATCATGAGTAGTGCCGCATTGTTGCGTATTTTTCTTTCAGGTGAAACGTGGTATCAGATATGATAAGGTCATGCTTGGCACACAACAAAAGTAGGTGAGTTCTGTGTGATTTTTCTTTCCAACTTCTTGTTGACCAAGGATGCCTGCCCATGTGATATGGTCATGTCAAACTATGACATTGAAATCACCCATAAGGATAATTTTGTTGCCCTTAGGGATTGATCATGGGAGATGGCCCATATCATCATAGATCCTTTCCTTTACATTGTCACAGTACACACACTTAGTCATTGTGGGGGCATATGGGGGAAGTGGTGGAGTAGCAGTATTGTCACTGGACTGGTAATCCAGAGACCCAGGGTAATGCTCTGGGGACCAGGGTTTGAATCCCATCACAGCAGATGGTACAATTTGAATTCAATAAATATCTAGAATTAAAAAACTAATGATGACCATGAAGCCATTGTCATCAAAAAAACCTCATCTAGTTCACTAATGTCCTTTAGAGAAGGAGCCTCGACTAAAAAGTCAATTTGGAGCCCATCCATGAAAAAACCAGCTGCCCTGATGCCATTTTATGCATGTCTTGAGGGGTGCCTTGCCACATCAAGCATGGCTGACTCTCCTGTTCTTACTGCCTGCCATAGGCATATTGGTAGGACTTACAGGCTGATAATCAACTTATGTGGTCATGTTATGAATGCACCTTCCATGGCCATCAAGTCTTAGAGGGGACATGAATCTGGAGCTTTTGGCTTAGATGCAGGGGCACTACCCACTTTTCCACCTTAGTTACCTCCTCAAAAAATGCCAAGTGGCAATTTGTCTGTCTTTAGTCTCAATGGGTGGAATTTTCCCCTCCTGCCAGTGATAGGTTTCATGCAGGGCAGGAGTGGAAAATTTAGAGAGGCCAAAAATCAGATTCCCACCGGTGGGAAATTAATTTGGAGTTTTCTCCTCACCACTTCCATGGTAAGCTGATGGCAGGTTGGATTTCCTGCTGATACATGTCGGGAACGCCAGTTGCATGCATTGCCATGTCATGAATACTCATTAAAAACACTACTCGTTGGAATTATGTTCACTTCCCAATCTTGCGGGAAACGAGACTGGTCTAAAACACATTTGGAAATGAGTGGCGTACAGCTGTTGGCCCTCACTTCGTCTGTGACTTCAAGTGGAGTGTGACATTTATATCCTACGTGCAGTAGTGCTGCTCCAGGTTCTCACCAATTACAGTGACGTCACACTAGTGGGGGTGTAGGGTCTTCCGTTTTCTGGGAGAGTGTTATCTGTGGAGCTCAGGCAGAGGCCAGATTTGCGACTGAAGAAGAGGAGGGAGAGGATGACAGAGACACGGGAGACACGGGGCAATGATGGGATTGGAGTGGCGGGGAAAGGAGGAAGGAGACACCAGGGACAATGGGCAATGATGGAGTTGGAGTGGGAGGGAAGGAGGAAGGAGTCACAGGGGACAGTGGACAATTGTGGGGTTGGAAATGTGGGAGAGGAAGGAGATACAGGGAAAATGATCAACGGTGGGGTTGGAGGTGGAGGGGAGACAATGGTAGGCAGAGGGGAGACCAAAATTGGGTAAGCTGGAGCCCAACATGGAAGACTAGAATGCAGATACAGAATTGTATGAATGGGGGTGTATGCATGCAGATTCTGGAATACGGTGGGGGGCCAGGTGGGATTGCGGGCAGCGGGCAGGTTGTGTTAATGTGGCACATGAGGGATGGATTGGACAGAGACTTCTGGAGGTGGGGGAGGGTTATACATATATACAGGTCGCATAAAGACGCATGGAGCAAGGGGGAGACTGAGTTGTCATCAGTAAGGAAAGAACAGGAGAGCTCATTGAAAGACAGTCATAGTCCCTGGTCTGGGGCCAAGAGGTTGGGGTGAGAGATTAAAGGCAATCCTGGGGCTCAGTGGACCTCATAGTCAGGGTGAGAGATTAAAGACAGCCCTGGGGATTTGCAGGCTATGCTACAGGGATATGCATGGTACACACATTGTAGTCCCCCACCAGTGAGGGGCAAAGCCTGTATGCTCAACTGGGATAAGACACAGCTTGGTATGCCGGGTGTTGTCATGGTCTTACAGTCGTTGATCGTGGGCTTGTCTGGCTTGGTACTGGGCTGCAGTTGGGATGGTCAAGATTAGGGGAGGCATCTGCAGCCCGTAAAGGGAGAATACGTAGCATGGATGAGGGTATTCAAAGCTCTCCTGGGGGATGTCTCCTCTGTACGTGACCTTGCACACAGACTCAAGTTGGTGAGGGGTCAGTCCACATTGGGCATGGGGACATCTACAGTGATGGATTCAGCAGGGAGGGTTGGAATGTCGATCACAATTACAATGGGATCCAGGATTACTTGCGGGGGGGTGGGGGGGTGGTGGGGCGGCTGGATAATAATGGGAGGGAGCTCTACCTGCATACTGTGAGGTTCCAGGAAGATAGGAGGGACCGAAACACTGACAGGGGGGAGGGTCAAAATAAACTGTATCACCACCATTTTGCAAGCCCGAAGTTGTAGCGCAGTTTGAAATTGAAACTGGAAAAGAATGTGCACAGGTGAGTCTGAGCCGGTGTGGGAGGAGTCCAGGGCTGCACTTAGTGGACCTTTCAGGGAGCACCCTCAAACTGTTTGGAGTCTCAACATTGAAATGGAATCAGAGCTGAGAGAAAAGAGGAACAATTCCTTGAGAAGATGCAATTGGAGCCATTGCCTTTCTTTGCACTTCAAAGGGAGACTGAAGGAGTCATTGCCTTCACAATACAATCACTCCATTTGAGCTTTAACAGTGAGGTACATAAAATGCAGGAAACCATGAAGGAAGCACAGCTGCTGCATATCTGCCAGGTTATCAATGAAAGCCTCTAATGTGCTTTCTCCAATTAGTATGGAGGACGAGCCAAAGGGCATCCAGTCGTTGCTGAAGTGCAAATTGAGCTTGATCAGCATATGGGATCAGAGATTGCAGGAGTGCCTTTGATAAAGTGGCATATTTCATGAATGTGTCCAAACCTCTTCCAACCTCTGGGGGATTGAGATGTCAAATATCAGGGTTGGCATCTTGGTCACCTAGCTCTGTGAGTGTGCACCTTAGCTGCAAGGCTATATCAGTGAAAAGATGGGAGCACAGATGTAGCTCTAGGGCATGACATTGGCTTTCTGTATGCTAGTGGGAAGTCTACTATATTTGCCCAGTGTTCAGTAATCTCTTGCATCTATCAATCCCCAGGGAGAATAATGGAGCCTATGCTCAATGCTGCCTTCATGATGGCAGTGATCCAATTGAGGAGGAGGGGAAGGGCATGGCGCCATCTAGGCCAGCTTTGAAAGGAGACCCGGCCTCAGGTCCATGGTCCAGAGGTGCCCCAGAAAGACGCAGAGGATGAGGCAGTTAGACCCATCCCACGGAGGCGACTCGCACGACCAAGGGTCTACTGAAGAAGACCTTCCCTTCTGGAGATTAGCGACAGACAATGCCATGCACGTCTGTGCTTGTCAAGAGAGGTGGTGGATAATATCTACAGCATTCGTGGGAGGGTCTAACGCCCCATGGACTGGGAGGACATCCCCTGACAGTAGTCCTGAAGGTTATTGCTTCAATTTTTGTGCCTGTGGATGGTTTCAGGGATCCAAAGGGAACCTATGTGGCATCTCACAGTCCTCAGCACATAAATGTATCAAGGATGTGACAGATGCCCTCTGCAGTAAGGCTTATCATAATGTGAACTTCACAATTAATGAAGCTAGCCAGGCTGCAAGATTTCTGGGGTTTGCAGCTATCTCTGGCTTCCCTAGAGTACAGGGTGCAATTGATTGCAGATGTGGCTTTGAGAGCTCCATGGCACCAGCCCTTGATGTTCATTAACAGGAAAGGGTTCCACTCCATCAACGTTCAACTGGTGTGCAATCATTAGAAGCAAATTATGCACGTTTGTGCTGGGTACCCTGGGAGTTGCCATGACTCATACATCCTGATTGACACCCAGGTACCTCACATATTTGAGGAGCCTGAGTGATTACAGGGATGGCTGCGTGAGGATAAGGGGTACCCCACTAATGACACCCGTCCTCTGAGTCACTTGGAGGAGAGATACAACGTGGCGCATAAGGCAACAGTTTCCATCATCGAGCAGACCATTTTTATCCTGAAGATGTGCTTCTAATGCTTGGACTGCTCAGGTGTAGCTCTGCAGTACTCACCACAGAGGGTGTCCCACGTCATCGTGGACTGTTGTGCCCTTCACAAACTGGCACTTCAAAGGGGGGGATCCCTTACCAGAGGGAGACATGGATGACGCTGAGAACTTCTCAGACAAAGAAGGGCAGGAACCCGAATTAGAAAATGAGGGCCTACTTCCACGTGAGTAAGTCATTGAGGAAGCATGACATGGAAGACGTGCCCATGCCACACTGATAGCCACACGATTCCAGGAGGATTAACGTACAGGCAATCGGACACCGCCACATTCCTCCTGTTCCTTACCGGATGCTGGTGCACTGAAAGGCCTTTACAACCAGTCACATCAAGAGCAAATTCAGAATTCAGACTTACATCTTCAACCCTCACAATTCACCATGTCCTAATGTTTGGAGAAGTCAGCGGCGAACATTACATCTGAACACTGGGAAGTGATAGCCGCCACAATGCAGGTGCTGCATCAAATGACTTGATGCAATCGTTGCTACCCTTATGAGAAACCTTTTGTGGACAACAAGATGCGTGCATGGTTCGAGAGACCATCATGCCTGCAGGTCTTGTGCTTTGGCACTACCAGTGAAGCACCCTTTTCATTTGGAAAGAGAATTACAGATACCCTTCCATGGCTAGATAGGGTGCCTAGCTCCATGCTGTCTTGTAAGGAGTATGGTTGCTAATGCACTTTGCAGACACTTCCAATAAAGAGTCTGACACATCTGACTGACGTAACCCAAGGGTAGAGTAACTATCACAAGTCAGCTACACATCACGTCAGGCCCACAAAGGGAGCATAGCTCACCCTCACAATAAGTAGATGCATATGTATAACGCTTTCATATAATGAGACTGTTCTCATGAACAGCAAATGTATTTATACAGGTGCATAACATCAACAGTGGTTGCAGAACCATGACCCTAGAAATGATTCCAAAATTTCTTAATTTTTCTAAACTTACCGCTACATCCAGGTGCACCCTGACGTCTGCAGCAGAAGTGGAGGCAGCCTGATGACTGGTATGCCCTGTTGTCATTGATGACTTTGGCAGATGTCCTCTAGAGGGCCGAGAGCTGGAGGGCCCCAGCCTGCTTTGGGTGCCCTACTGTGGGGCAGGTGAAGACTCCTTGGCCCCAGCTGGAGGTGATGGGGTCACAGGCAGAGGGGATTGGCTCAGTCACCTGTTGGAGTCACCTGGGTGGATGGAGCCGGGGTGTCTAGCTGCTGGTTTTCCTCCCTGTGGGTGTCCAAGTGTCCCTGCCTGACTCCCTGGTAAGAAGGGATACTTGGAGGGAGGTCAAGGTGTCACACCTCCTTCTCCCCTAGCCACAGATGGATCCCACCAATGCCTATAGTGATGGGGTGAAGGTCCGAGCGCAAATCTGGCAGGATCTGCTGGACCAAGGTCTCCAAGGTGGTCGCCACCTTTCCCGCAGAGAACTCAAGGCACATACATGTCAGAGCCACGGCATCAGGGAGAATGCAGGCAGATTCCTCCATCCGTCGCTCTAGTCTGTTGACTGACTCTCTCAACTCTACCTGATTTTCCGCCACCTGTCATTGCATCTCCAGCATGTATGACATGGCCAATTCCAGAGGCTCATCATCAGACTCAGACTCTGCAGGTGCTTGATCTCCAGCAGTCCTCTGAGTGCCAGAGGCCTGGGCTGTCATTGTCTTCGACTACTGTGGAGACATTTCTGTGAGGTGTTCCCAAGAATGTGGCCTATTCTATAACTATGACCCTACGCTGGTGGAGGGTGCAGGTGAATGCAGGAATGGGACTTTGTCCAGTGATTCCTCAGCATCCTCTGAGGTGGCCTGGGGGCTGGAGCTTATGTTGGCTCTGGAGGTCTGTTTGGACCTGCTGGTGCTTGTAAGAGAGAGAAGATAGATTTAGTTCATAAGCAAGCAGAATACAACATTACATGTGACTCACTTCTCAGGACGTGATGAACTCATGGAGGGCTCATCTGTACGCACTGGTTTACTGGGAGAGGTTGATCTCACCTTCCCCAGAGGAGCAACCTCCCACTCCTCACCCACCAACTTGGCAGCATCCTCCCTGAATTTGGTCAGCTCCAGGGGATCGGCCCTCTCCTCCAGCCTGGGATCATTCCCTCTTGTTGTGGGCAAGCTTGACCTGCAAGAAGGTAAATGGATGTAATGTGATGAGAAGAGATACAGGAGACATTCAAAAGCATGCATGGGTGCTGTGTATGCTAAGCCCTCCCCAGTAAGGGCTGAGGATGAAGTTGTGCAGCATGATAGATGAGATGCTGGTGATGTTAAAATGCCAGTGAGACAATCATTGCTGATGTGTCTCCTGGTAATGTTGTGTCAGATCCCTAAGCAGCACAACTCTTTGAGTGCATGATGCCATTATGAGAGTGTGAGATTGGAGTGAGCTGAAAGTTGACTTACCCTGGCGGATCAGATGAGATCATTCTTCCTCTTTGTGCACTGTATGGTGTTTCCCGGGTGGGTGTCTGACAAGCTGACCTCTCTTGCAATTGCGTCCTAGGCCAGTAATGTGAATTGGTGGGCTTCCTGGAACCACCCCTGGGGTAGAAGACATCCCAATGTTGACAGACTCCATTGATGAGGGCCTCATCAATTACTGAACCTCAGGGAAGCTTGCTTCTTGGACACAGCCATCTGGAGATATCTCCTTCACACAGCCATGCTGGAGAGTGAATATGTGTGTTCAGGTGGCATTTAAATATGGCATCCAGATCTTTGCCCCCATTAGGTGACGGCGGGGTGAATGAATGAGTTCCCAACCTGCCATGTGATTTGGAGAGATACTTGCCTATGCATAATTAATTAGCTCCTGAGGGTGAAATCGGGCTCAATTTCCCACCATTCCGCTCAGCAGGAAACACACCAAGGAACCCACTCATCACGGCACAGTTTCAAAGGTGGAAAATTTTGCCCAATATTTTTTCATTACCCTTTGACTGAGTGGCAATTTGGTCAACTGGATACAAAGGTTGGCGTGTCTGATTAGTGACTCGACTGATTTTCAAGTCTTTAAAAATCAATAACCAGTATATTGGAAGGAGTGAAAATTGACGTGCTGAGCTCTGGAGCTGCTTTCTGCCTTCCCATTAAGTGAAGCACTGTGTTGAAAATCTACTCCAGAGAATGTGAGAATCTCTGGTAGAATTGGGTGAAGAATGATTTTGGTCAAGAGTGAACTGTGGAAATTAGCATAAAAAGAACAAAACAAATTGAAAAAAACACAGTGGAACATAATTTTGCAGTGTGGTAGATGATCTGTAGATATAGGTCAAACATTTGACATTATTTTTGAGAGTCGAATACTTCTGGCTTGTGTGTTATTGTCCTATACAGCTGTAGAGGAAGCTATAATATCTGTGGGCACAAGATCCTTCTTAAGCATATTATGGTAGAATCATAGAATAGTTACAGCACAGAAGGAGGCCATTTGGCCTATTGTGTCTATGCTGGCTCTCTGAAGGAGCAATTCACCAAGTGCCACTCTGCTGCTTTCTCCCCATAGCCCTGCACATCCTTGTCTTTCAGATCAATTCCCTCTTGAATGCTTTGATTGAACCTCCGCCACACTCTCAGACAGATTATTCCAGTTCCTAACCATTCCATATCCTAATTCCTGCATGAAAAAGATTTTCCTCATGTAGCCATTACTTCTTTTGCTAACTACCTTAAATGTGTCCTCTGGTTCTTGATCCTTCTACCAAAGGGAATGGTTTCTCCATATCTAGTCTGTCCAGACTGCTCATAATTTTGAATACCTCCATTGTCTCCTCACAATCATCTCTTCTCCAAGGAAAACAGTTTTAACTTCTTCAAACTATCTATGTAATTGAAGTTCCTCATCCCTGGGACCATTCTTGTGAATCTTTTCAATACTCTAATGCCTTCACCTCTTTCCTAAAGTGTGGCATCCAGAACTGAATGCAATACTCCGGTTGAGGCTGAACCAGTGCTCTGTGAAAATTTAGCAAAGCTTCCTCTCTTTTATACTCGATGTCCCTATTAATAAAGCCTAGGATGCCATGTGCTTTATAACCACTCTCTCAGTCTGTCTTGCCACCTTCAATGATTTAAGCACCTCTGCTCCTGCAGTCCCTTTAGAAACATAGCCTTTATTTTATATTGTCTCTCCATGTTCTTCCTACCAAAATGAATCACTTCACGCTTCTCTGCAATAAATTTCATCTGCCTCTTGTCTGCCCATTCCCCCAGCTGTCTATATCCTTTTGAAATTCGAAACAACCATTCTTAAATTTCACAATGCATCCAAGTTTCATATCATCCGCAAGTTTTGAAATTGATCCAGAATTTGCAGGAGTGGGACACCACATGATGTGCACCATTAGTAAGCCTTTCTTTTGCATTCTTCAACTTAAAAATGTTTTGCTCTGTAACTTTCCAGAAGTGTAAGTTCATAATGGCACAGCCAGGGCAACAGACCAACTAGGACCTTGGTGAATGACAGGACCAAAAGTCTACCTTCATAACCAATGAGATTTAAGGATTGAGAAATAAACAGAGGAGTGATGGAGGAGGAAATAGGGTGAACTTGAGTGAAATCAGTTACAGAAGGATTACATACAGGAAAAGAAGGATTGGATCAAGAGGGAGAGCAAGAATGTAGAAAGGAAAAGGAAAAAAAGTATTAACATTTCAAATGTAGCAGTTTTAAAATTTCCAACAACAATTCACGACCTGAAGGAATAAGAGTGCACTTCATTGTTCCATAGGGCTAGAGGCTGATTGAAAGTTATTAACATATATCACATCATTGAAAAGATACTTATGCTTTCAATTACTAGGCTTCACTTTAATTGTCCTTTAAACTCTCACATAATGTGCAATTGAAGCAACTTCATGAAACTGATGGGGAGATAAAGTGTAAGATGTCATTCTTGTGAATCTAACAACAGAAAAGTATCTTGTATTCATTTGCAATTAACAAGCTATCACTTTCTCTCTTTCCCTTGACATTCAACAGCATTACCATGAGTGAATCCTCTGCCATGAACATCCTCGCGGTTACCATTGACCAGAAACTTAACTAGACCTTCCATATAAATACTGAAGCTCCAAGAGCAGTTCAGAGGCTGGGAATTCTGTGGTAACTCATGTCCTTATGCATTGTTCGAGTCTGTGTTTACACATTTTTCTCTTCCTTCACATTTTTTATTCAATGCCTTTTCCTTCTCTTCAACACACTTCTGTTTGATCCTTTTATCCAATTCCCAATATTTCCATTGATCTATGATCCAACAGGTCCAATATTTCATCTGTCATCCATTTTTGTTTCTTTCTCTTTTCTTTAATTGGAATGGTGCTTTTTGATGATTCTAACACTGATGCTTTGAACATTTTCCATGTTGAATGGCTTTCTTGGTCTTCAAGCTGTTTGAAACAGTTTTGAACTTTCACTTTAAATTGTTCTTTAATTGAGCTTTGAGTATTGAGTAGTTCATAACCTACTCTCTTTAATGTCTCTTTTTTTTTCCAACTTCCTCAGCTTTATTATAATGGTACAAACTACAGGTGCATGATCACTTCCACAGTCAGCATCCAGCAGGTCTTTGCTTGTTGAACCGTGTTTCAGAATCTGCTGTTATTTTCACTCAGTCAATTTGATTTCTGGTCATGTTGCCAGGACTTTTCAGGTGTATTTCCTTCTTAGATGCTCCTTGAACCACAATAACCTGATAATTTGCTGAACACAAGTTGATCCACATTTCCTCTCTTTCCCTGGGATCATCCAGGCCATGAAAAATGTGAAGGAAGAGAAAAATGTAAAAACACAGACTCAAGAACCATGTTGCCTTTTCTGATAGAGCCTACTTCTGCATTCAGATCACCCATTAAAAAAAAAATCATTGCATTTGTTTTACATTGATGTTTGGCTTCAACCAGGTCTTCATAGAAGTGATCAATATCCTCTTCTTCACTGTCAGATGTTTGTGCACAGGCTTGGAGGATGGCAAGATTGAGAGGTTGGGCTTTGATTTTAAGTAGGATCATTCTGTTTGAGATAGCCCAGTAACCCAACACACATTTTGACCTTTTTTCATTTCAGAGGATTCCTACACTCTCATGCTTTTGACCTCCTGAGTAGATGAGTGTGATGCCGTCAGATGCAGAATTACCTGCACCTTTCCTGCGTGTTGCACTGAAAACAAGAATGTTCAAACGCCTCATTTAATGCTTGATGTTCAACAATTTTCCAGGTTGTAACAGGACTGTCACATTCCATGTTCTGATGCTGATGCTCTTCTTTTGGATGCCAACAGTAGCGTGATGATGATTCAGTGTCACCTGTAGCACATGACTAACTATACATAGCGAGGTACTCTCTTATGGGTTGGTGGGTTCCCCTTGATACAGTTGTGGTTCTTCTTTGATTTGTTGTGGTCCATGATTATGCTCAGCAGAGTACTGCAGAGGTTTGCCATTGCCTTCTCAGGTTGTAACACTCGGCTAACAATAGCTTGAATCCGCTGTCGTTACATCAGTTGAATTAAGTTTTTACCAGCCAAGGTGATCCACCACCCTGTTTCCACAATAGCTTCACCGTAACCCTGGCACAGGATGCTTCCAAAGGCTACCAGCTGGGTCAGCTGAACGTGGGGCTTGCAAAAGGGCAGGTGGGCCACACCCTGGGGGCTCTCCAGCTACCCCTGCTACCCTGGGATAGGCTCTCAACAAATATTAATTATAAGCCAAAAGTGCTGGAAAAACACAAGTCATTTTACAAACACATTAAGTCACAGAATCACACACACACTCTGGGCCACTCCTTAATTATCCCAAACACCTCCTCCCTTCCCATGCAGGAACTGCAAACCTTTTACCTCTTGCTCCTCCACTGTCCATATACTCCTGCTAGGTTAGAAAGCAATTTACAAGTTCTTCTTTTGATTTTGTATACTGTATGCATGGCTCATGATTCGGTCTGCTTTACATTGAAGAAACTGAATGTTTGGTGACCCCCTTCTGGAACACCTCTGTTCACTCTGCAAGCTTGACACCAAGTTTCAGTCACCTGTCATTTTAATTCCTTACCTTGTTCTCACTCTGACCTCTCTCTTCAGTCTCTTGCAGTGTTCCAATGAAGCTTAAGGCAAGCTCAAGAAATAGTACCTCATCGTTTGACTCAGCAGTCTACAGCCTTCTGGGTTTAACATCGAGTTCAACAATTTCAGAACATAATCTGTGACCCTTGTTATGACTAAGTGAGGAGGAGTGAACTGGCTGCCCTCTATTCAGCCTCCTCGGTTGGTCACAACAAAGGTTTTTACATTTCTTTCTTCCCCGTGAATGCCTTTTCCAAATCCAACTGCACTTTTTACTATCTATGCAGTATCAGGAAGATATAATAATTCTCATAATGTTATTTGGAGTTTATTGTAGAGCAATAGTGGGATCTATGTATGTGTGTGTGTGTGTTTGTGTGTGTGGGACTTAATTTAATTAGGGACAGCTGGTCTGAAGGCTTTGATGTAAGAAGGGAAGCTGGGTTTGAAATGCTAAATAGGTAAACCTGGGAGAAGTTTTAGAATGTGAGGTGTGAAGGGAATATTTGCATTTTTAAATAAACCCGAGTAGCTTGAATTCAGAAGAGGGGTTGAAATGTTTTACCTAGCCAAGAGAAGTTAAGAAACAATGTGTTTATTTTTCCCAAAGATTACTGGTAAAATTGGTACTGTGATCAATTTTCATTATTAGAGAGGTAGAGTCCAAAGACATAGTGCAACAATGGGAATTTGCATTCAAAGGGGAAAATATGTATAAAGGAGAGATGTCCGTGTGTAATGGAAGGCATTCTAAGATCTAACAAGTGTGAAAAAGCCTCCAGCTTCTGTGCCCAAACTGCTGTCTGGAAGAACTGAAGTTAAAAAAACTCACTTTGAATTTGAATGTTCAGGGTATTGTGTTACTCTGCCTGGTTATGTTTAAATCCATGTGTTTTACTGTTGCCTTAACGGAGGTATAACTGGGAGTTAGATTAATTAGGGGAGCTAGGAGTTATCATAGTAGTAATTTGTAAACCTGTATATGTGCTTAAAATCATTTTTTAAATAATAAGTGTTTAATTTAGGTTTGTAAAAACCCACTTAAGGCTCATGGACTTATTACTACTGAGTTCAAGGCATGCATCTCAAAATAAATATACAAATTACAAAACAAGTTTCCTTTGGGATTTGAACAGCTTAGCATTTACCATCTGCTGTGCCATAACAGCAGTGAACAATAAACTAGGTTTTCCTGAGTAAAAGAAAGAGCAAGCGTATTAGCTACTATACCCAAGTTAGAAAATAATGAAAGACGTGATGTCACAAACACGAGAGAGAGAGAGAGAGAGAGAGAGAGAGAGAGATCTTCAGCCAATTTCTCTGCTTAAGTCTTTTTCCAAAACCTCTCTGACGGTTTTTGCCTGATGGACATTCACTACCTCTTGTGCTGGATTTTAAGATTGTAGAGGTAAGGCTTTACTAAACTTAAGGGCTTCTCCAGATTTCTCTGCTTCTGCTTGGCAAACCCAATTCTTAAATATACTTGCTGTATATTCAAAAGGAATTCCATTACCATGTCTGCTGTAGTCACTGTTGTCGAACAAGTAATCACATTTTGACGTTTCATCTCAGAAACCTTTGACACATTTCAAGATAGTAGAAACCAACAGGATATGGGGTTCTTTCATACTCCACAGGAGGTTTGAGTGCCTGTTCGTTGTATATCCTGCCTGGCTAGCAGTTCCCTATTGCCTTGGTGGACTCACGGTCTCCACTGGAAAAGTAAACTCAAAGATGCAAATGACACGTCCATTCCATTCAATAGTCCTTTTTGAAGTGGACCTTGACACCCTCAGGTGTGAAATTCCATGAATAACATGTCAGGGCAGGTCTGCAGTGCAATCCATATAGAAACAATTCAGAAGTGGTCCACTTACAATTCCAGACATCAGGTGACTTGTGGCAGCCTTTTTTGGACAGTGTATTTTGGTATTTAAAAAAAGGTCCTCTTTAAATAGTTCAGTATGTTTTAGTTATCTGGTGAAGTTACTGGTAGATTTCACTTAGTCACAATTTCCAGTTGTCACAACAGCCTCTTTTGATTCTTTTCTTTGCATGTTTTGGGTTTAATCTAATTTTTCTCGTTTTTGCTTTCAGACTGTAGCTGTTCATTACTCTGCCTTTCACACCTTCTCTAGACACTTCTTTTGTTTCTTTCCTTTTTTTATTATTTCATGGGACATGGACATTGCTGGATAGGCCAGCATATTTATTGCTCATCCCTAATTGCCCTTGAGAAAGTGGTGGTAAGCAGTCTTCTCGAACTCCTGCAGTCCACGTGGTGCAGGCAGACCCACAGTGCTGTTATGGAGGGAGTTCTAGAATTTTGACCCAGCGACAGTGAAGGATATAGCGTCTTATCCCACTTGACTCACTACCAGTCCCTTTGGCTCTGCTCAACCAACACTTCTGTCATTTAATGTCTCCTGCGCTACCACAAACCTTTCCTTTTGTTCTATTTTAAGCCACCCCTATTTGACCCACTTAAAACCTGTTACATTTCCAACATCATTATTGACATCCTGGTGGTTACCATTGACCAGAAACTAAACTGGACTGGCTACAAGGGCAGGTCAGAGGCTAAGAGTCCTATGGATAGTAACTCACCTCCTGACTCCCCAAAGCCTGTCCACCATCTACAAGACATAAGTCAGGAGTGTGTTGGAATACTAAACAAAAACAGAATTACCTGGAAAAACTCAGCAGGTCTGGCAGCATCGGCGGAGAAGAAAAGAGTTGACGTTTCGAGTCCTCATGACCCAATAAATTATATAGATTTTTCTTTTCCCACCTATTTCCATTATTTTTAAATATTTTTAAATCTTTTATGCTCCCCCCACCCCCACTAGAGCTATACCTTGAGTGTCCTGCCATCCATTCTTAATTAGCACATTCGTTTAGATAATATCACCAACTTTAACACCTATGTGTTCTTTTGTTCTGTTGTCTGTGACATCTTTTGATGATCTGCTTCTAACTGCTTGTTTGTCCCTACAACCACACCAACCCCCTCCACTTCTCTCCCCCCACCCAAAATCCACCCCCCACACACACACACACACCTTAAACCAGCTTATATTTCACCCCTTTCTTGGATTCACTCAGTTCTGTCGAAGGGTCATGAGGACTCGAAACGTCTTTTTTTTTCACCCCTGCCTGTCTCCCCATGTGTTGGAATACTCTCCACTTGCCTGGATGAGTGCAACACCAACAATACTCAAGAAGCTTGACACCATCCAGGACAAAGCAGCCTGCTTGATTGGCACCGCATCCACAAAAATTCACTCCCTCCACCATCGGCGCATAGTAGCAGCAGTGTGCACCATCTACAAGATGCACTGCAGAAACTCAACAAGGCTCCTTAGACAGCACCTTCCAAACCCACGACCACTACCATCTAAAAGGACAAGGGTAACAGACACATGGGAATGCCACCACCTGGAAGTTCCCCTCCAAGACACTCACCATCCTGACTTGGAAATATATTACTGTTCCTTCACTGTTGCTGGGTCAAAATCCTGGAACTCCCTCTCCAACAGCACTGTGGGTATACCTAGACAACTGGGACTGCAGTGGTTCAGGAGGGCAGCACAACACCACCTTCTCAAGGGCAATTAGAAATGGGCAATAGCCAGTGAAGTCCACATCCCATGAATGAATAAAAAAAAATTTCCAACTTTCCCAATTTTGACACAGAACCTGAAAAGTTGACTCTTTCTCTCCACACAGACGCTGCTAGATCTGCTGTCTATTTCCTGCATTTTCTGTTTTTATTCCTGATGAGTATCATTTGGCAAGTTGATAAGATTATAATTCCGAGAATAGTCTTCTTCTGTACATAAACTTGTGAAAGTGAACTCCTCCTGAAACTATCTTTTCCTGAATATTATTCTTGCTTCCCTTAATCAAGGTAGCTTTTGCCAAAACTACAGTTCCCAGCAAGCTACTTGGCAGGCAGCACATGTGCATTGGCTTTTTTAGCACCCTGAGCTTGATATCTCTCATCTGTCACAAGTCCTGTGGCAATGGGCGAGTAACATAACAGCAGGTGTGGATTCACTGGGAGCTGTAGTCACAAACTAGAAGGCGGCTAAGGCCATAGGGTCATTTTTTACTCGAAGAAAGCAGAAGTAGAACTTGACAGACCCCAGAGTGACTGAGCAGCTCTTTTCAGGGCCACACTGTGCACCAGTTCCCTAGTATGAGGAAGGGGCTAGAAATAGTGTTCTAAACATTGTCTGTTTCACCTCCCTGGCTAAAATAAAGCTGCTACCGGTCACCACTGGCCCATAGAATATGCGCACCCTCATGGACAATGCCACAGCCAAAAGACCTGAGAGTAGAGTAGGGAATGGTAGAGAAGAAGAATAGAGAATTGTTGCCAGTAGAGAGCTGGCTAGGTACAAAATCCAGATTGCTGCTCTCAGCAATCTACATGAGCAGGGTCAGCTCAAGGAATTTGGTACAGTTTTTGCATTCTTTTGCAAGGGCCATGGAAAAGTAGAATAACATGAAGTTGGCGAAGGCTTTGCTGTCATGAACCACCTTGTCAGTAAGTTGACTTGCCTTCCCAAGCATGTTAATGATCATCTGATGGTGCTTAAACTCCTTCAGTGTGGCAATAGGCAAGCAACTCTCATCAATGTGAATTCCCCTACCATGACCAAGCCTGATCAAGTCAAGGGTGAATTCTACGATGACCTTCATTCCTTAATTGCTACTGTGTCAAAGTCAGAGATTCTTGATGCATTTAACGCAAGAGTTCATGCAGACCACCAGGTGCAGGAAGGCATCACTGGAAAAAAAATGGGGTGGGCGGTTGTAAAAGTCAACAGTCTCCTCTTGCTGAGCATGAGCTCTCAATCACCAACATAATTTTCTACCTCCCTAATCATAACAAGGCATCTTGGATGCACCCCTGTTCTATGCACTGGCATCTTATCGACAGCCAGGATGTATGTGTAACAAAAGCTGTTTGCGACTCTGGCTGATCAACTGACCACCATCTTATCATTTCAAAGCTAAATATCAAGATATAACCCACGAGGGCATCCATGGGCATGAACATCTCAACAGCTGAAGGCTGAAACAGGCAGTGATGAAGGAATCTCAGAGAAACTTGAGAGTTGCCTGTTAATAGCGAAAAAGGACACTCATTGCATTGAGGATGACTGGGTGACTTTCAGGGATATACTGTACTCCACTGCTCTTGACCCTAGCTCTCATGTATCAAATTTGGTTCCATGAAAAAAGTGAGGTAATCCAGAAACTATTGGAGGAGAAACATCACTTCTACAGGGTTTACCTCAATGTCATGTTACCACTACCCCGAGCATGTTGCTCCTGGAACACCCAAGACTGTATCCACAATCCACTGCAAGCTCAGAGAGATGTACTTGGCTGAATCAGAAGACAGACCAACTTCAGTCCTATGTAGGCCACAAAGACTAGAAGAGATTCTATGATGCTCTGAAATTTGTCTACTGGTCCCAGTTGACTGGGGATTCAACATCACTCCTCAGTGAAGACAGGTCAATATGGCTCACAGAAAAAGCCCAAATTCTAGAAAGGTGGGCAGAACATTTTAATAACATCTTCAATTGACCTTCATCCATCAATGAAGAAGCAATCAAAGTCTGTCACAGGCTGCCATCAATTGCTCTTTTGATGACCCTCCCATGCTGTTAGAAGTGAGGAATATAATCAAACTTCTATCTAGCGGCAAAGCTCCAGGAGCTTATGCCATCCCAGTGGAAGTCTCCAAGGCTGGAGGTCTACAAGGCTGGAGGTCAATGTCTAAGAAGCTCACTGAACTCTTTCAGTCTATGGGGGAGCAAAGAACCACCCCGCAAGAATAAAGATGCCTCCAACATAATAAGAACATAAGAAACAGGAGCATAAACAGGCTACTTGGCTCCTTGAACCTGATCCACGGTTCAATAATTTCATTTGGCAGATGCTTATGAGCTGATATGGAGGTATGTCTGCTGCAAGGACACGACTGTACAAACTTGTGACAATCATAGAGGAATCTCATGCCTCTCCATTGCCAGCAACATCTTCACTAGAATCCTGCTGAACAGTTTAGTGCAACATCTCAACCAGAATTGGCTGCGAGAGTCCATGTCTTTTCAGAAAAGGTTGTGGAGCCACTGATATGTTGTTTGTAGTTAGAGAGTTCCAGGAGAAATGTAAAGAACAGAACATGAACCTCTGCACCACGTTTGTTAATCCGACTAAGGCCCACACAAGCAGCTGTGAAAGCCTTTTGAAGGTAATTGAGAAATTCAGCTACCCTGAAAAATTCATCAGAATAGTGCGAGAGTCCCATGATGGCATGCTTGTGGGTGTCCTGGGTGATGTTGAGTCTTCTGACCCATTACCATTACCAATAGAGTTAAATAGGGCTGCGTGCTAGTGTCAACCCTCTTCAGCATGTTTTTCCCCACCATGCTCTCTGATGATTTCCATGTTGGTGATCCTGGCATTGAAATCAGATAATGCAGGGTTGAGAAACTGCTCAATCTGAGATGGTCCAGGCTTACAAAGGCATACTTCACGATTTCCTGTTTGCAGATAACTTTGCACTAGCTGCCTGTTCAGAGCTGGACAGGCAAAGCATGCGACAACTTTGGCCTTAAAATCAACACAAACAAAACTTAAGTAATGTACCCGCCTGCTCCCAGAAAGCCCTATCTCGAGCCCAAGATGTCAGTCCATGGCTGGAAACTGTCAGCAGTGGATAAATTCACTTATCTCAGCAGCACGATCTCTTGGACTGTCTATACTGATGACAAGTTACATGCTAGAATTGCCAAAGCATGTGTAGTCTTCAGCAGACTTTGAACATTAGTCTGGGAGCAAAGAGAAGTATGCCTAGCAAACTGAAAGTCGATAAAGCAACAATCCTACTCACTTCACTTTATGAATGTGAATCTTGGATTGTGTGCCAGTGTCTTGCCAAGACACTCAAACATTTTCACTTGAGTTGTCTTTGGAAGTCTCTAAAGATCCGATAGCAGGACAAAATACCAGACACTGAGATGCTCAGCCGAACTGGCATGCCAAGCATCCACACCATAAGGCAGTCACAATTGTGTTGGTCATGTAGCCAGAATGCTTGACTCTGGGGTGCGCTCTCATATGGTCTAAGGAAGCACTACAAGGACACTCTGAAAGATTCACCAAGGAGTTTTGATATTGACTTCGAGTCATGGGAAATTATGGGCAGAATTTTCTGCTTGTCGGGCAGGTGGGCCAGACTCAATCTCCGGTGGGCGGGGAGCCGATTCCCACCGGAGAAGCGGGCCCCGCCACCATTTTAAGTGGGTGGGCCAATTAAGGCCCACCCAGCGTGACGCCCGGTGAGAAGCACTATGTGCTTCCTGTGTGGGCTGGGGGGGGGATTCCCCAAATGCAAGAGTGTGCACTTTCACGCATGCGCACGAAAGAACGCATATCTCCCTGAGGCTAAGTGCTGCCTCAGGGAGATTGCTAAAAGCTTCATAAACTTTAAAAATAGAAAAATTTAAAAATCCTTAACATGTCCTCCTCATGTGACAATGTCACACGAGATGGGACATGTTAATAAATTTCACTAAAACTTTAATAAATGTTTTTAAACCCTACATGAAACTCCATCTCACCGGTGGATGAGGTTTCATGGTTTTTCAGAAGCCCGCTTGGGCTCCTGGCCTGCCGACCAACCTTAAGGTTGGACGGACAGGTCCTTTAATTGTTTTAATGATCCTGCCAATGGCCTCATTTTCGTGTCGGCAAGCGGGCCCCACCCCCTGCTCACCGACGGAAAAATTCAGCCCCATAAGAACGTAAGACGTAGGAGCAGAAGTAGGCCATTCGGCCCATTGAGATTGCTCTGCCATTCAATAAGATCATGGCTGATCTGATAATCCTCAACTCCACTTTCCTGTTTTTTCCCCATTACCTTTGATTCCCTTACTGATCACTGAAAGCTGTCTATCTCAGCTTTGAATATACTTAACGACCCAGTTTCTACAGCCCTCTGTGGTAAAGAATTCCACAGATTCACTACCCTCTGAGTGAAGAAATTGCTCCTCATCTTTGCTTAAAAAGGGCGACCCCTTATTCTGAGATTATGCCCTCTGGCCCTAGACTCTCCCACAAAGGGAAACAACCTTTCAGCATCTACCCTGTTAAGCCCTCTAAGAATCTTATATGTTTCAATATGTTCGCCTCTCATTCTTCTAAACTCCAATGAGTACAGGCCAACCTACTCAACCTTTCCTCATAAGAAAATCCCTCCATCACCGGGATCAACCTAGTGAACCTTCTCTGGATTGCCTCCAATGCCAGTATATCTTTCCTTATATAAGAGAACCGAAACTGTTCACAGTATTCTAGGTGTGGTCTAACTAGTGCCTCGTATAGTTTTAGCAAGACTTCCCTATTTTTAGACCCCATGCCCTTTGAAATAAAGGTCAACATTCCATTTGAACTTGTATGTTAGCTTTTTGGGAT
Organism: Carcharodon carcharias; assembly: GCF_017639515.1. Lineage (NCBI taxonomy): Eukaryota > Metazoa > Chordata > Chondrichthyes > Lamniformes > Lamnidae > Carcharodon > Carcharodon carcharias. The sequence goes on from NC_054486.1 coordinate 36,949,251, forward strand.
ACATGCACAAGGATTTCCAAATCCCTCTATGCTGCAGCCTTCTGCAGTCTTTCTCCATTTAAATAATATTCAGCTCCTCTATTCTTCCTGCCAAAGTGCATAACCTCACATTTTCCTACATTATATTTCATCTGCCAAGTTTTTGCCCACTCACTTAACCTGTCTATATCCCTCCGTAGATTCTTTGTGTCATCCTCACCATTTGCCTTTCCACCTACTTTTGTGTCATCCACAAACTTGGAGATAGTACATTCACTTCCGTCATCTAAGTCATTAATATTTATCGTAAATAATTGAGGCCCCAGCACTGACCCTGTGGCACTCCACTAGTTATAGGTTGCCATCCCAAAAATGCCCTCCTTATCCCAACTCTCTGTCTTCTATTAGTTAGCCAATCCGGTATCCATGCTAATATACTACCCCCAACTCCATGGGTTCTTATCTCATTAAGTAGCCTTATGTGCGTTACTTTATCGAACGCCTTTTGGAAATCCAAATATATTACATCTACTGGTTCCCCTTTATCTATCCTGCTTGTTACCTCCTCAAAGAATTCTAATAAATTTGTTAAGCATGATTTCCCCTTCATGAAGCCATGCTGACTCTGCTTGATTAGATTATGTATTTCTAAATGCTCTTCTATTACATCCTTTACAATAGACTCCAACATTTTCCCAATGACAGATGTTAAGCTAATTGGCCTATAGTTACCTGTTTTTTGTCTTCCTCCCTTTTTGAATCCCTTTTTGATTCTCCAATCCTCTGGGACTTTTCCAGAATCTAAGGATTCTTGGAAGATTACTACAAGTGCATCCACAATTTGTGCAGCTACTTCCGGTAATATCCTAGGATGCAACCCATCAGGTCCAGGGGACTTATTGGACTTCAGCCCCATTAATTTCCCTAGTATCTTTTCTCCAGTGATAGTTATTGTATTCATTTCCTCCCCCCTTGATTATTTAGTATTTTTGGAATGATATTAATAGCTTCTACCGTGAAGACTGAAGCAAAGAATTTATTTAACTCCTCTGCCATTTCCTGGTTCCCTATTAGTATTTCCCCAGCCTCAGTCTCTGAGGGGCCTATGTTCACTTTGGCCTCTCTCTTCCTTTTTATATATTTAAAGAAACTTGCTAGTTTACCCTCAAAGTTTATTTTCTCCCTCTTTAATTTTTTGGTCATCTTTTGTTGGTTTTTAAAACTTTCCCAACCTACTGGCTTTCTGCTAATCTTTGCCACATTATACGTTTTTTCTTTCAATTTGATACTGTCCTTAACTTGCTTGGTTAACCATGGTTGGTTTATCCCATTCCTTGAATCCTTCTTCCTCACTGGGATATATCTTTGCTGAGAGCCATGAACTGTTCTCTTAAATGTCTACCACGGTTCATCAACTGTCTTTTCTGCTACACTGCTTTCCCAGACCACTCCAGCCATCTCTGCCCTCATTCCATTGTAATTACCCTCATTTAAGTTTAGCACAGTTGTTTCCGACCCAAGTTTCTCACTCTCAACAGAATGCTAAATTCTACCATATTATGGTCACTGTTTCCTAGGGGATCTTTTATTTTCAGATCATTTATTAAACCTGCCTCATTACACATTACTAGATCCAAAATCGCCTGATCCCTGGTTGGATTCACAACATATTGTTCTAAGAAACTGTCCTGAATACATTCTATGAATTCTTGCTCTTGTTTACCTCTGCCAATTTGATTTTCCCAATCTACATTAAGATGGAAGTCACCCATGATTAATGTACTGCCTTTTTTACATGCCCTCATTGTCTCCTGATTTATTCTCTGTCCTACAGTATAGCTACTGTCAGGGGGCCTATAGATTACTCCCATTAGTGTCTTCTTCCCCTTGTTATTTCTTACCTACACCCATATGGATTCTACATCTTCCGATCTAAGATCCTTTCTTCCAATCGTACTTATTCCATCTCAAAATTACAAAGATACCCCACCATCCTTTCTTTCCTGTTTGTCCTTTTGAAAAGTCACATTCCCTGAATATTTATTACCCAGCTTTGATCTCCTTGTAATCATGTCTCCATAATGGCTATGAGATCATACCCATTAACCTCTATTTGTGCTGTTAATTCATTTATTTTGTTCTGAATACTACATGCATTTAAGTAAAGGGCTATTAATTTTTGCCTTTTCACCATTTTCTCCCCTTTGATCCTATTTGCTGCTGTTTTTTAATGTTTGCATACTCTGTCCCTTCCTGTCACACTCTGGGTATCATTACCTAAATAGCTGCCCTGCCAGGCTGTCACGTCCTTTTGCTTTGTAAGCCTACATATCCCTTTTCCAGAATCCTGACCCCTCTATTTAGTTTAAAGCCCTTTCTATAGCCCTAGTTATTCTGTTCACCAGGACACTGGTTCCAGCATGGTTCAAATGAAGCCCGTCCCACCGGAACAGCTCCCTTCTGTACTGGTGCCAGTGCCCCACGAGCTGAAACCCATTCCTCCCATGTCAATCTCTGAGCCATGCATTTAACTCCTTGACTTTATTTATCCTGTGTCAGTTTGGCCATGGCTCAGGTAGCAATCCCAAGATTATTACCTTGGAGGTTCTGCTTTTTAATTTAGCTCCTAACTATTCAAATTCTTTCAGGAGAACCTTCTTTCTTTTCTTAGCAATGTCGTTGGTATCAACATGGACGACGACAACTGGATCCCTCCCCTCCCACTCCAAGTTCCTCTCCAGCCCTGAGATGTCCTTAACCCTGGCACTGGGCAGGCAAAACAGCCTTTGGGACTCATGCTCATGGCTGCAGAGAACAATATCTATCCCCTAATTATATTATCCCCTACCACTGTTACATTCCTATTTCCTTGCCCCATTTGAATGGCTCCCTGTACCACGATGCTGTGGTCAGTTCACTCATCCTCCCTGCTGTCCCCTCTCTCATCCACACAGTTTGCAGAAACCTTATAACTGTTGGGCAGTTGCAGGTACCGAGGCTCCTTGAACACTATTCCCTGGGTCTCCATACTTGCTTTACCTGCAGTCACCCTTCTGTCCCTGATCACGGACCAAATTTGAATTACCTAACCTGATGAGTGTGACCGTCTCCTGGAACAAGGTAACTTTCCCCCTCCCCGATGTGGCATAATATCTGTAGCTCAGACTCCAACTCCTTAACTCGGACTCGAGGTCCTACTTGGAGCAGAACCTTTTGGGTGCAGATCAGCCTTAGCCTATATACCTACTGGAACCCTATCAAACAGCCCAGGTGACGAACATTCTCATTTTTCGCCTCCGAGGCGCACAAATTGGAGCTGACAACTCCGGGAACAAGGTAATTTTGCTCATGCGCTCAGCGAATGAGCTGCCAGACGCATCAACGCCGAGTTTACAGAGCCCAGGCGATCAGCCGCGAGTAGCCGAACCCGAGCCCCAGCGATCAGCCGAGAGGAGCCGAACCCGAACACCAGCGATCAGCCGAGAGGAGCCGAACCCGAACACCAGCGATCAGCCGAGAGGAGCCGAACCCGAACACCAGCGATCAGCCGAGAGGAGCCGAACCCGAACCCGAACCCCAGCGATCAGCCGAGAGGAGCCGAACCCGAACTCTTGTCCCACCGATCAGCCCTGAGGAGCCGAACCCGAACTCGAGTCCCAGCGATCAGCCCTGAGGAGCTGAACCCGAACTCGAGTCCCAGCGATCAGCTGAGAGGAGCTGAACCCGAACTCTAATTTTTCGGTGAAGTATCGGTTGGTGTCCTCGGTGAGAAGCGGCAGGCCTGGGACTGAGTGTTCGACTGCTAACAGAGGATGAGCTGCCAGAACTGGGCTGAGAGCCCTGCTGGAGGTTCTGCAGCTGTCTTGGGCTCCACTGCTGAGGGAGGTGGAGTGCTGAGATGTCAGGAGAGTTATGCGTGTAGCGGCTCGGAGGCGGCCTTCGAGTGTGATGAGTGTGGGAGCCTACAGTGTGTCCTCTGTGAGAGGGAACTGCATACACAGCCTCGGCTCCGGGACCATGAGCGGAGCCGCCTGCAGCCCGGACACATCCCATACTGTGACCAGTGCAGCAGCAACCCGAACCCGGGGCCTGGGCCTTCCGTCCGGCACAGGGCCGCCTCCCGCTGCCTGAGCTGTAAGGTTAACTTGTGCACCGAGTGCCAGCGCCGGAACCACTCCAGTAGGCGCAAACACCCTCTGATTAGCTACCCACAGCCCGGGCGCGGAGAGCAGGGAGAGGCCCAAACCCAGCAGCTGGACAATAGGCTGAGCCAAAGTGTCAGGAGCTTCTTGCTGGTGGATGAGAAGGAGCAGATCCAGGTAAGGAAAAGGTTTATAGCGGGTAGAGAAACGAGGCTGTGTCCTGGAGCAAATTCAGATACCCGCGGTCCTTATTGGACAAACAACATCGTGAGAAGGATAAAACGGGGATAACCTGGAATTTACAGACTCAGCAGTCGAGTGTCACTGTTGGGGAAATGTTTAGAGCCATTAACTCGTGACAAAATTTAATTGACGCTTGGAAAAATACAAGTTTAAAGATTAGTTGCAGGCAGATTGCGTTTGGCTAACTTGGTCGAGCTCTTTGAAGTAACAGAGAAAGTTCATGAGGGTAACGCGGTTAATGTGTATATGGACTTTAAGAAGTCATTTTTAAAATTCATTCACGGGATGTGGGTTTCGCTGCTGGGCCAGCATTTATTGCCCATCCCTAGTTGCCCTTAAGAAATTGATGGGGAGCTGCCTTCTTCAACCGCCGCAGATACACCCACAGTGCTGTTAGGGAGTTCCAGGATTTTGACCTAGCCACAGTGAAGGAACGGCGATATGTTTCCAAGTCAGGATGATGAGTGACTTGGAGGGGAACTTCCAGTTGGTGGTGTTCCCATCCATCGGCTGCTCTTGTCCTTCTAGATGGTTGTGGTCGTGGGTTTGGAAGGTGCTGCCTAAGGAGGCTTGGTGTGTCCCTGCAGTGCATTTTGTAGATGGTACACACTGCTGCCACTGTGTGTTGGTGGTGGATGGAGTGAATGTTTGTGGATATGCTGCCAATCAAACGGGCTGCTTTGTCCTGGATAGTGTCAAGCTTCTTGTGTTGTTGGAGTTGCACTCATCCAGACAAGTGGAGAGTATTCCATCACACTCTTGATGTTACTCATCGCAGAATTCCTAGCCTCTGATCTGCTTTTCTAGCTCCAGTATTTATATGGCTAGTCCAGTTCAGTTTTTGGTCAATGGTAACCCCTGGGAGTTTGGTAGTGGGGGATTCAGTGATGGTAATGCCATTGAACGTCAAGGGGCGATGGTTAGATTCTGCTTGTTGGCAATGGTCATTGCCTGGCACTTGTGTGGTGTGAATGTTACTAGCCATTTGTCAGCCCAAGCCTGGATATTGTCCAAGCCTTGCTGCATTTTGACATGGACTGCTTCAGTATCTGATGAGTTGCGAATGGTGCTGAACATTGTGCAATTATCAACAAACACCCCAACTTCTGACCTTATGATGGAAGGAAGGTTATTGATGAAGCAGCTGAAGATGGATGGGCCAAGGACACTACCCTGAGGAACTTCTGCAGTGATGTCCTGGAGCTGAGATGACTGACCTCGACAACCACATCATCTTCCTTGGTATGACTTCATTTTTCCCCCAGATTCCCATTGACTCCAGCGCTGCTAGGGCTCCTTGATGCCACACTCGATCAAATGAGGCCTTGATGTCAAGGGCAATCACTCTCACTTTAACTCTGGAGTTCAGCTCTTTTGTCCATGTTTGAACCAAGGCTTTAATGAGGTCACAAGCTGAGTGACCCTGACGGAACCCAAACTGGGCATCAGTGAACAGGTTATTGTTAAGCAATTGCAACTTGATAGCACTGTTGATGACCCCTTCCATTACTTTACTGATGATCGAGAGTCCACTGATGGGACGGTAATAGGCCAGGTTGGATTTGTCCTGCTTTTTGTGTACAGAACATACCTGGGCAATTTTCCACATAGCCATAAGGATCCTAGTGTTGTAGCTGCACTAGAACAGCTTGGACAGGGGCGCGGCAGGTTCTGGAGCACAGGTCTTCAGTACTATTGCTGGGATATTGTCAGGGCCTGTAGCCTTTGCAGGCCATCCAATGTCTTCAGCCATTTCTTGATAGCACGTGGAGTGAATCGAATTGACTGAAGACTGGCATCTGTGATGCTGGGGATCTCCGGAGGAGGCGGATCATCCACTCGGCATGTCTGGCTGAAGATTGTTACAAATGCTTCAGCATTATCTTTTGCACTGATATGCTGGGCTCCTCTGTCATTAAGGATGGGATATTTGTGGAGCCTCATCCTCCAGTGAGTTGTTTAATTGTCCACCACCATTCACGCCTGGATGCTGCAGGACTGCAAAGCTTAGATCTGATCCTTTGGCTGTGGGATCGCTTAGCCCAGTCTGTCACTTGCTGGTTATGCTGTTTGTAAAAGAACACACAATAGACTTCTTAGCAAAACCCAAACCCATGGGATGAAAGGGAGTATTAGCAGCCTGTGTACAAAATGGACTAAAGGATAGAAAAAAGGCAATGTTGAAACATTATTTTTCAAACTGGCGGGAAGTAAACAATGGTCTTCCCACATATTGGTGTTTGGTACCTCTACTCACTTTGATCTGTATTAATGATCTGGAATAAAAACAGAAAATGCTGGTAAATCTTGGCGGGTCTGGCATCATCTGTGGAGAGAGAAACAGAGTTAACGTTTCAAGTCGTTATGACTCTTCTTCAGAGCTAAACACCTGATTTAAATTAATGATCTGGACTTTGATGTAGGTGGCATAATTTCAAAGTTTGTAGATGGTACAAAACTCAGATGTAGTAAACAATGAGGAGGATGGCAACAGACATTACGAGAATGTAACTCTTTTGAGTCAAACTAAATAAACTAAATTAACAAATCAGGGGTCAAATTAAAAGGCAGCCCCTTAAAGGGAAACTGCAAAAACAAAAGACAAAGCTGAAAGGAAACTTGCAACCATTAATCCAAAATATGATCAAAGGGGTCAATAAACCGTACCCGCGGTGCCTACTGAACACGGAAGGCCTTGACAGTGCCAGTGTGCTCCCTCTCTAAGAATACCTGGCCGTGAGCATAGCCGTGGAAGAGTGGCTGACAGTCGGGCCGCACGACCCCCTCAATCGCCCACTGCCTGGACCTGTTAATGGCAAACTTGGCCAGGCCCAGGAGCAGGTTCATGAAGAGGTGCTCCTCCCTCCCTGCCCCCTCCGCACTGGGTGCCCTTAGATCAGGAGTGTGGAACTGAAGTGCAAACAAAATAACAGTAAAACGTTCTTCAAGTAACTAAAAAGGGGGTGCAGCCTACAACAACCTACATAAACGTGCTCCACGGACTCCACAAGGCTACATAATTAGGAGGATGTAGATGCACTGAAATAGACAGACACCTTCCAAACCCACGACCACTAGCATCTAGAAGGACAAGGGCAGCAGATACATGGGAACACCACCACCTGGAAGTCCCTCACTCACCATCCTGACTTGGAAATATATTGCTGTTCCTTCACTGTCGCTGGGTCAAAATCCTGGAGCTGCATCCCTAACAGCACTGTGGGTGCACTTGCACCATATGGACTGCAGCGGTTCAAGAAGGCAGCTCACCATCACCTTCTCAAGGGCAAATAGGGATGGGCAATAAATGCTGGCCCACAGAAAAAATAAAAATAAAAGCGAAGCCCACAGACCATGAATCAATTAAAGAAAACATGGCAGATGAATTTTAAGAGAGAGAGGTGTGAAGTGATTCACTTTGGTGTAAAGAATGAGGAGAGGCAATATAAACTAAATGTTACAATTTTAAAGGGTCTGCAGGAACAGAGAGACGTGGGGGTATATGCACAAAAATCTTTGAATGTGACCATTCAACTGTCTTTCGTAGGCAGAGTTTCAGGCTGTTACATCTTGCTGTGGGGGGAGAAAATTACTTCCTCAAACCCCATCTCCCCACCTCTTGCCAAAAACTTTAAATCTTTGTCCCTTAGTCCTTGTACCATCAGCTAATGAAAACAGCTTTCCTAAAGCTGTCATAATCTGTGCACCTCCATTAAACCTCTCTTCAATCTCATTTGCTCCAAGAAGAATTTCTTATAAGCTAAAGTCTTCATCCCTGAAGCTATTCTGGCAAAGGCCCTCCGCACACTCTCAAGACCTTCACACCTGGTGGCCAGAACTGGTTGCAGTACTCTGATTTTCTCCTGTGGGTAGTTTTCTACCAAATTGCTTTAAATTATTTTTAAAAAGTTTGCCCACTTCTCCACTCTTTGAAGCCCAAGATCCCACGTGGTTTGCAAATTAATTCTCTCTAGTTATTTCACAAAATAAGAGCTCATGGTGTTGGGAGTAATATATTATAACATGGATAGGGGATTGGCTAATTATAAGGAAACAGTTGAGATAAATAGGTCATTTTCAGGTTGACAAATTTTAGCTAGCGTAATGCCAGAGGTATCAATGCTGAGGCCTCAGCTTTTTACAATCTATATAAAATAATTTGGATTAAGGGACCAAGTGTATTGTAGCCATGTTTGCCGATTATACAAAGATAGGTAGGAAGGCAAGTTGCGAGGAGAATACAAAGAGTCTGCACAGTGATATAGGTTAGACGCATGAGCAAAAGATTTGGCAGATGGCGTACAACATGGGAAAATGTGAGGTTGTCAAACTTGGTAGCAGAATGTTCATTCTGCAGTCTTTCTCCATTTAAATGATAAAGCACAAAGAAAAATACAGCACAGGAACAGGCCCTCCAAGCCTTCGCCGATCATATTGCCTGTCAAACTAAAACACTTTGCACTTCCGGGGTCCGTATCCCTCTATTCCATCCTATTCATGTGTTTGTCAAGCTGCCTCTTAAACACCACTATTGCACCTGCTTCCACCACCTCCTCTGGCAGCGAATTCCAGACACTTACTACCCTCTGCGTAAAAAAACTTGCCCCGCACATCTCTAAAGTTTTCTCCTCTCACTACAATACAGATGAATCTGGGTGTCTTTGTACATGAATCACAAAAAGTTAACATGTAATACAGCAAGTAATTGGGAAAATGAATGGAATGATTGCCTTTATTGAAAGGGGGATGTGGTATAAAAGCTCTTGCTACAACTGTACAGGGCATTGGTGAGACCACACCTAGAGTCTGTCATAAGTTTTGGTCTCAATTAAGGAGGCATTGGAGGCAATTCAGAGACGGTTCACTAGGTTGACATCTACGATGAAGGGGTTATCTTGTGAGGAAACATTGAGCAGCCTGGGCCCATACTCAATTGATTATAGAAAAAATGAGAGGTGATCTTACTGATAAACCTGAGGGGGCTTTGACAGGTTATATGATGAGACCATCTTCTAAATCTAGCACAAAGGAAGATGGTCGTGGTTGTGGAGGTCAAACATCTCAGTCCCAGGATATCACTGCAGGAGTTCTTCAGGGTAGTATCCTGGGCGCAATCATCTTCAGCTGATTGCACAATGTGCAACACCATTTGCGACTTCTCATACTGAAGCAGTCTAAGCCCATATGTAGCAAGACCTGGCCTTGGGCTGATAAATGGCAAGTAACATTCGTGCCATGTAAGTGCCAGGCAATGAGCGTCGCCAATAAGAGAGAATCTAACCATCTCCCCATGACATTCACTGACGTTACCATCACTGAATTCCCCACTCTCAGCACCCTGGGAGTTACCATTGACCAGAAACTGAACTGGACCAGCCATGTTAATACTGTGGCTACAAGAGAGCAGGTCAGAGGCTGGGAATTCTGCAGAGTAACTTGTCTCCTGACTCCCCAAAGCCTGTCCACCATCTACAAGGCACAGGTCAGGAGTATTCCCTCCATTTGCTTGGATGCGTGCAGCTCCAACAATACTCGAAGCTCAACACCATCCAGGACAAAGTAGCCCACTTGATTGGCACCCCACCTACTACCTTCAACATTCACTCCCTCTACCACCGATGCACAGTGGGGGGTAGCTGTATGTACTTTCTACAAGATACACTGCAGCAACTCACCAACTCCTTTGGCAGCACTTTCCAAACCCGTGACCTCTACAACCCGGCAGGACAAGGGCAGCAGATGAATGGGAAGATCAGCACCTGCAAATCCCCCTCCCAGCTACACACCATCCTGACTTGGAGCTGCTACATTGCACTGTCACTGGGTGAAAATCCTGGAATTCTCCCCCCCCCCACCCACCACTCACACCACAAACATTGTAGCGGTTCAATAAGGCACCACACCATCATGTTCTCAAGGGCAATTAGGGATGGGCAATAAATGTGGGCCTAGCTATTGACGCCCACATCCTCTCAAAGACTGAAAAAAAAATGTTTCTTCTCTTGGGCGACTCTATAACTAGGAGGTCTAATTTCAAAATAAAGGGTCTCCCATTTAAGAATGGTAGAGGTTGCATCATTGAATTTATTCAAGGCCTAGTGAGACAGATTTTTAATCAACAAGGGGGTCGAGGGTTATTGGGGCCAGGCAGGAAAGTGGAATTAAGGCCTCAGCCAGATCAGCCATGACCTTTTGAATGGTGGAGCAGGGTTCAAAGGTCCAAATAGCTTACTCCTGCTCCTATTTCTGTGTGCAGGAGTTCGCCACCACAATGACATGGTAGTTTCAGAAGCTCCAAAGCAGATGACAACCCTGCAAACAAGGTGTCAGCAGAGTTCATCCTGCACCATTGGCAAGGGACAGCTTTGTGTGTGGCACTTGTGCCAGACTTTGCTTTTCCAGAATCTTTTCCATCAAAAGAAGTGCAGCAGATGATGTCATTTGACTTCACCAAAGTTCTTTGAGACTGAATTCCCATCATTTCTCTCAGATGGAAGGATACCAACTCACATATGTAATATATCCTTCCACTTTCAAAGATCTATGCACGTGAACTCCCAGATCCCCCTGTACCTGCACACTTTAAAATTGTACCAATAAGTGTATATTGCTTTTCCCTACCTTCTTTGCAAGAGATGCATCACCTCACACTTCTTACTGAATTCCATTGTCCACCCATTCTACTAGCCTAACTGTGTCCTGTTGCTGTTGATTTGTATCATCCTCAGTATCTACCACACCTCAAATTGTCGACAAGACATTTGGACTATTGGCAAGCATATTCTCGAGTGCTGCCCAAGTGATCTCCAAATCAGTGTCTCCAAGACAAAGGTGTTTCAGCTGGCAACAGCTACATGCTATGAAGCCCGTTACCATTGATGGCGCCAGTCTCAAGACACGTGCCTTAGTAGTGTGATCTTTGGGGGTGCCATTATTGGTGAAAATATCCATGCACACTTCCAGAAAACAAGTTCTGCCCATGGCTGACTCCGTGTTTTTGTCTGAAAGCAGCATGGTATTAAGATGAAGACTAACATTAAACTCTGCCAGGTCTTTGTCCTTAGCACCCTATTTTATGGCATAAAACCCTGGGTCTGCTCCCGGTGCCACATCAGAACTCTGGAACGCTTCTACCAAAGACACGTGAGAGTGAGAGCATGGGGGAGATAGTGAGGGGGGGCGGTTGCTGGTGAGTGACAGAGTTGGGGGAGGGAGCGAGAGAGTGCTGGGGGAGTGTGTGAGTGGGGGTGGGGGAGTGAGGGAGTGTGAGTGAGCATGGGGGGAAGGAGTGTGAATCTGCCTTGCGACCAGATTCAGGTTTCTCACTCATGACTGTATACCAACATTTTCACATGCACTTACTCACAGTGGGTGAGGGTGAATGAATGAACACCCTGAGAAAGGAAGTGAGCCAGACACATGCACTCTGACCCTCTCAAACTTTGGTCATTTTTATGAATTACTCTTTTTTAAAATTAACAATTTATTGCTATGACATTGCTGTTCATTAGCTCAGCAATTGTTTCTTTCCCTAAAACCTTAACTTTTTCTTTCAAATTCAGTTTATTGTTGTTACCTTTCTGATATTTGCCCATCAGCCATTTGAGTGAGAAAAATATGTACATGTGGCCCCCCAAGCGAAAAGGTTGGACAAATTTGATATAGACAATATCCACTGCAATCCCTATGTCATACTTCTCTGTAACTTCATCAAAAAAATTCATTTAGATTAGTCAAATACAGTCTACCTTTTACACATCTGTGCTGGCTTCTCCTTAATTAACTCAAACCTCTCCAAGTATCTGTGGATTTTTCCCCCGATTATTGTTTCTAAAATCTTACCACCACTAATTTATTTTAGCTGTGTGGCCTGCAGTTACGAGGAATATTCTAACACTCTTTTTTGAATGAGTTTGTACATTTGCCAATCCCCTTGGACTTCCCATTTATCTGGGGAAACTTGGAATATTATGGCAAGCCCATCTGCTATCCCCATTCCCACTTCTTTAGCAATCTGGGATGCAAGTCATCCAAGCGACATATCCTCTCTCAGCATAGCTTTTCCTATATATTCATTTTTCACTCCATTCATTGTCTCTACTATCTCCACTTCTATTGATAATTTGTCAGCATTCTCTTCCTTAGTAAACATAGACGGAAATAATGATCAAGAATTCTAGCCTTGCTTTGTATTTCTGAACTCAAATCACCCTCTTTGCTCCTAATAGGCCCCACCCTGCCTCTTCCTACCCGCTTACTATTTATATGCCGGTAGAAGATTTTTGAGCTCCTTTTTAGCTGCCATTTTATTCTCATTGTCTCTCTTTGCTAGTCTTATTTTCATCTTCACTTCCCCCCTTGACCAAAATATTTCTCGAGTTTTTGTGAAGGTCTGGAACTCTCTCCCTGAAAGAGCAACAGAGTCAAAAAACCCTCATCACATTTATAAAAAAAGACTTAGATATACCCTTGAGGGCTATGGACCAAGAGCTGGCAAGTGAAATTATGCTGGATAGCTCTTATTTGGTATACACAGACACAATAGACTGAATGTGCTGTAAACTTTCTAGGTTTCTCTTCAATAAGGCTATTTAAAAAAAAACAAAGCACAAGTAAATTTCTAAAGGAATAGAATCCAAGAGCAGAGAAGTTCTGCTTAGTTAGATCACACTTTGGAGTGCTGTACACAGATCTGCTTTCACTGTACTAGGTTTACTTGTGCTTGACAGCAAAATCAGCAGTTACATTTATCTCGAAGGTTAGTATTTGAGTATCTCATATACATCCAGAGTAAAAAGAAAATGAAAGTTCAAATAAATGAAGGATCTGTTTCTGTTGGGATTTGGTCTGATGTTATAAAGTGGGGTTGTCGTTTGATGTTCTTCTCACCATCGCCCTTACCCCACCTTCCCAATGTACCAGTAAATTTTTGCTCTCAGCTCTGTTACTGTTGGAGAGGAAGGCTCGGTGGTGACCAAGTGCTTGCTGCTGTTGTGCTCCTTGGAACTTGTTCTTAGTAGCATCAATGGAGGATTGGTATTGGGTTGATTGATGCCATGTGGCCGGTGTAAATGTGGATGAAAGATGGCTGAGGGGGTAATTTGTTATTTTCCGAAAAAAAGGTACTGTTTTGTTCCAGACATTAAGCTGCTCAGTCTGAAATGCATTTTTTGTATTATTTTCTCATTCATATAAGAAATCTTGTGATTTTAGTTGAATTTTTCCTGGTAATTGCAGTTTGTCAAATGTTTTATTTATTAGGTGACTGATGAAGAAGAATTTATTCAGAAACTTGATTGCAAAGCAGATGAAAACCTCAAGGTTATATCGATCTTTGGCAACACAGGTGACGGTAAATCTCATACCCTTAACCATACTTTCTTCAATGGGCGTGAAGTTTTCAAGACCTCTCCAGCTCAGGAGTCATGCACTGTTGGAGTGTGGGCAGCCTATGATCCTGTTCATCATATTGTTGTCATAGATACTGAAGGTTTGCTGGGAGCGACTGTCAACCTAAGTCAAAGAACAAGATTGCTACTTAAAGTACTTGCTATATCTGATATAGTTATTTACAGAACTCATGCAGACAGATTACACAATGACCTCTTTAAGTTTCTCGGCGATGCATCTGAAGCCTACCTTAAACACTTCACAAAAGAGCTGAAAGCTACCACTGCAAGATGTGGATTGGATGTTCCGTTATCCACTCTGGGACCATCAGTCATAATCTTCCATGAGACTGTGCATACTAAATTATTGGGATCTGGTAAGCTGTACACAATTTTTTTTGTTATTTAAATCTGGATATTCAAGTGCATCACTTAACTAGATTTCATTTTTCTCCCCCTGAAATGAAGTTGGTAGGTATTTGAAACTTGTCAAATAGTTTGGCTCAGATAGTATTTAAGCAACGATGCATAGGTAGCAGAGTGTTTCGACCATAAATTCTTCCTGTCCAACCCCTGGTATTTTTGTATTATCCTGTGCTTTGTGCACTTTCTATCCTAAAAAAGAAATTGATCAAATGAGACTCTGTGATTAATGCTAAATGTTGGGCAATTTTTAACTTCAATGAAGACGTTTAATGGAAGAGAAGTTCAAATTTGAAGTTTTATGATCATAGATTTTCTCTTCCCAATTTCCTGGTCACCATTCCTGTGCTAAAGAAAAATTGACTAGTCAATTTCACAATTATCAATAGCCCCTTACTGTGCTCTATTGTTTGCATTTGAATCTAGATGATGAACATTGGTTAACCACAGGGGGTGCCTTACGACTGGGTCAAAGTCTTTGTCTTCTTGCAGCTTCAATTTCTTCTGGTTTACTAATTCCATGCTACACTGGTCTGACTCTCCATTTTCTTTTCTCTGTAAATCTGTATTCTAATAAAAATGCAATGTGGAAAATAGGGTGCAAGTCCCAGAGATGACTACCTGAGTTTGATCAAGAGCAGTATCTCAGTGATTAACAAGAAGGACATGATCAAGTTGTGATGTTCACCCCAAGAGGACCCATCAATAAGATCTGCAATCTAGATGGCTTTTGCCAGTAACCATCAAGGAGTGTAGTATACCCATTTGACTGAAAACAAATGTGTCAAGTAGTGACAAAATATTTTATTCAGGAGGACTAAAACTTCAATAATAACAGGACATTGCTACTGGAGTTGGTGGGAGGAGTGTTCTCAACCCAACCACCTTGAGCTGATTCTTCAATGGCCTTTTCTTGAGTGTAAGGTCTGGTGTGTTTAGTTCCAATAGTGGAACAAACCATATTGGCTTACAAGAGGAGATGACAGATAGTCAGAATATTTACATCAGTTAAGTGCCAGGAAATTATCGCCTCCAATGGAAAAGGGTTCAGTCATCTCCACATAAGTTTCCATGGTACCACACTAAGTTTACAGATTGGAAGTTACCAGTAGCTTAACTGGATCAGCCATATCAATCCATGTTGCTACAAGATAGGTACAGAGGTTGCGCACTCTAATATTAGAGTGTATGACTTCCTAATGCTGCAGACACCCTCACCACCATCGACAGATAGTCACGTGTGTGATGGAACACATTCACCTGAGTGGGTTTTTAAAATTCATTCATGGGATGTGAACATCGCTGGCAAGACCAGCATTTGTTGCTCGTCCCGAATTGCCCTAGAGAAGGTGGTGGTGAACCACTGCAGTTATCTGGTGTAGGCACATCTACAGTGCTGTTAGGAGGGGAGATCCAGGATTTTGGCTCAGTGACAGTGAAGTAATTGATATAGGGTTCCTTGATGCCATACTTGGTCAGATGCTACCTTGATGTCAAGGGCAATCACTCTCCCCTCATAGCTGCAACTGCAAAAATTCTCAAGATAAACTCAACAGTATCTAGGATAGAGCAGTCCACTTGTTCCAGTGGTCCTGCCACTGCACCCCTCCGTCAGTGTGTAGTCCCTATAGTATGTACTACCCACAAGATGTACTTCTACTGCATGACTTCTACCACTGAGGACATAAGATCATAAAAACACCATCACTTTCAAGTTTCAGTCCAACACCACTCTGAAATGGACACTAAGTACCATTCCTTTGTACTCACTCAGTCAAAATGCTACAATGTCCAATCTAGTAGTGTTGTGGGAGTATCGTTAGCACATGCAGTGGTTCACAAATCATATTGGTCAATCACCTTTCCGTGCTACTCCCAAAAATACTTGTTACTTATCTGGAGGCAAAGAAGATTGGAAAGATGGATCCTGGAAGAGCATAGTTTTCTTATTCGGTCCCAATTTATAATAGTTTTTTGGAAGCTATTGACAAAATCTCAATGCTCATCTGAAGCCCATGCACCAAGTGTTCTGTTGGTATATTGAAGCAGTGCTTCAGGTCATGGGGTGCAGGTCATGGGGTACATGAAGATACATAGATGTTTGTTTCTACTGGTGCTATCAATTCACCTATCTTGTTATGAATTCTGCATGCATTCAGGTAAAGAACTTTTAATTCTGTGTTTTTATCATTTTCCATTACTCTGGCCTTATCTGCTAGTGCAATCTTCTGTTTGTACGCTCTGTTCCTTCCTGTCACACTCATTACCTCTGTTACTCCCCTGTATTATTGCCTTGTCCTTTCTCTTGAACTTTCCCAAATCTCCCCTTACGTGAACACTTCCACCCCCCCCCCCCCCGACACCCCTGAACTATTTGGTTTAAAGTCCACTCTTAAACGTCAAGCTCTACGATTCACCAGGAGGTTCAGATGAAGACCGTCCCAACAGTACAGTTCCCTCTTTCCCCAGTACCCCATGAATTGAAACCCATTTTTCCCAAAGCAGCTTTTCAGCCACATATTCAAATCCCTGATCTTAACTGATGCTGCTGCCTGTAGCTACTCCTGCCAGGAGATAGGCTGTCATGGTATGCCATGCTGGCCTGTCCTGCGCCATCCTCACTCATCCTCTGTAGCTTGTTTGCAACCACTCTGTGACATCCATCAACCAACTATGCCAAGGTCAACTAACTCCTCTTCCTGCTGCCCTTCACTTTGCCCTCAAGAAGTGATCTCTGTGGCTTTTCAGCTCTGATCAAATGTCCGAAATACTGATAGTTTATTTTCTGAATGTCACTTTTTTGAGTTCTTTTTGCTCTTGCAATTTCATGCGCCTTTTCTTGAGGTCTGTATATGGAATTTTAAGCAGATGCCTCAGCATCCACATTGCAAAGGCCTCTGTTTTCTTCCACAGATCTTTACTGTATTCCAGAGAATTAACGTTTGTGGTTCTGCTCTCCCATTTGGCCTCTAGCTGCTTGTACTCGCTCAGCGGGCTCGAGGGGCCGATCCAACACTATCAAAAAATATGTTTAACTGGCCATTTATCTTGTCTCTGTGTACATACATAAAGTCCTTTTGAGAAGTTTCTGAAAATTATGCTAAGGGTTTATACAAATGAAACTTTTTTAGTTGGACTGTGCACTGAGAATTATGTATGTGATTCAGGCATGTGTGTGGTTACAGCCTCCTCCTGCACCAGATGCTTTTGGACATAATAGCCTAAAGTTTACTTCTGTGGGAGCAACCTGGAATTTAGACACAAAAATGCACTGAAACACATTCCTCATTTTGCTGTTACCAAGTTATATCCAAGGAACCTCCTAATCTTGTTAGAATACACCAAATGTAAAATAGGCATAAATCAGCGTAAACAATTGGATTCCAAACCCATGTTATTTATTTCTTATGAGAATTTAACTTTCAACTCATTCAATTATGATTCAGGCACAACAATTCATTCAAAGAAACAGAAAATCCAAGCAGGTCTCTGAGGTGATTTTTTAAAAAACACTCAAAACAGCAAGAAAACTTCTGAATTACCTTCTTTCCTGCTGTGCCTAAAAATCTATGGCAATGTGAAGAAATCCTCTGAATAAGTATAGCTGGAGGATACTCTTATTCAAGAGTTCTGGGTGTGGAAAGAGATTTGTTTAGGTGGGGAGGTTAATGGTAAATTTTAAAAGAACACATGGATATATTCTAGTTACGCATGTAATTCATGCCAAAATTGCACAATATTTTTAAGTCACTTACTTGGTTTGCTGTCAGAATACATGTGTCTCTGGGTATAAATGTCGAGAAAAGCATGACTTATAAAGTGCATGCCTGATTTCTCTGTCTCAGCAATATGACTTGTTGTACCATACCTTTGCCCCCCTTCTCTGGCATCGCCACCCCACCCCCCCCAAACCTTCCCTCTGGCTCGCTCTTGCTCACTCGCTCTCTGCCTATCTCGCTGTCATGAAAGTATAATCATTCTCATAATATTACTGTAATCTATTGTAAAAGTAGGCTAATAGTGGGTTTTGGATAGTTTGTGTGTGAGTGGGATTTAATTGAAATGGAGGTAGCTAATCTGGAGGCTTTTGATTCATCAGAAGAAGCTAGGTTTGAAATGATAAATATGTAAACATGGCTGAAATTTTAGAAGGTGAAGTAAGGAGAATTTGCATTTTTAGGTAAATCAAGGTGGCTTGAATTTCTAAGAAATGGTAGGATGTTACACCTAGCCAGAGAAGCTAGGCCAAGCAGTGTGTTTATTTTTCCCAAAGGTTACTGATCATATGAGCATCATGAAAAGATTTGTATCATGAGAAATGTAAAGTCCCAAAGACATATGGGAACAGTGGAACTTGCATTAAAAGAGAGAAACATGTATAAAGGAGAAGGGAGTATGTGTTAGGGAAGAAGACAATGTAAGATCTACCAGAGGTGTGAAAAGCCTCCAGTAGTTGTGCATTAAGCTGCTGAAGACAGAAACCGAAGCTGGGAAAAGCCACTTTGAATTCTACTGTTAGGGTATTGTGGTGATTTGTCCGGATCTGTTTGCTTTTTTACTGTTGCTTTAACAGGGTTGTAACAGGAAGCCAGATTAATTAGAGGTTTTGGGAGTTATTATGGTAGCAATTTGTACACCGATGTATGTACTACCTTACCTGGGTCGAGTTCTGGTCATAAACCAGCTGATTACTGCCGTGCCACCGGCTGTCACTTTGACCCCTCCCCCGGACTTTGTCACAAAAATCCAGAGAATGCTCATCGACGACTTCTTGGACAAAAGACTGCACTGGGTCACGGCTGAGGTTCTGAGTTAGGGACCGCTTAGGGAGGGCGGTCAGGCGCTGGTGTGCCTGTGCATCCAGGTGGCGACTTTCCACCTTCTGGTCCTGCAGTGATACCTTTATGTTGAGCTCCCTCCGAGATGGTGTGCCCTGGCGACGTATTTCTTCCGCTAGGTGCACAGCCTGAATTATGATGTGCAGCTCCTGTTCATACACCTAAGGGGCCTTCGTGGCTCCTTGCAGTCATTGCCCGTCTTTTACCAGCACCTGATCAAAGTCTGGAACATGGTTGCCTCGCAATGCAGCTCTCCGCCATCAGGAGTAGCCGCTATTGCCAGAGAGCCGCTGTTCAGGAATCCGCCCCTCTGTCCACTTCAGTGGCTGGTGGAGAGGAGGGCTGTGGCTGCCAGGGTGACCAGGATTGGGGACATGCTGGGTGGTGGAGGAGTGGGCTGGATGCTTCTGCAGGAGTTGATGTATTGCGCTTCCGTGGCTGTCTGGCTCGCGGCTGATGCCATTCAAGACCTGAGGACAGTTGTGCTCGGCCCCGACGTCATACTGGGCCTTGAGGTGGCGCAGGTGCGCGGTGGTCTTGCATCTGAGTGTACCCCTGTTCGGACACAATTCCACATTGGCCCCAAGCTCCGAACCCTCCCTCGGGAGCCGGTGCCCTGCAACCTGAGTCGCCTCACAGAAATGCCCTCTATGTCCTTTAGCATGGCGCGGAGGGGTTTCCTGTATGCTGCTGCCGCACACCCTTCACTTCCTTGCTCTCGCCCGCTGCCCGGACACACCCTGGCGTGCCTTGTTGCCATCCAGTGATGGAGGTCCTCGTTGGGGGGCCCTCTATGGAGCTGTCCTCCTGCTTTCCATCGGGGGCCTGGGGTGGAGGGTGTTGCACATTGCAGTGCTGTACAACTGCAAGATATGCCAGCTCACGGACTCCCAAGATACCTGTGACTTTGCGGTCTTGTGGAGTCCGTGGTGCACGTATACATAGGGTGTTGTAGGTTGCACTCCCATTTCACTTATTTAAAGAACCTTTTAATGACGTTTTGTTTGCACTTCAGCCCCACGCTCCTGATCTACGGATACCCGGTGCGGAGGAGGACCAGGGGGAGGAAGACCTCCTCGTGAACCTGGCCAAGTTAGCCATTAACATGTCCAAGCAGCGGATGATTGTGGGAGTCGGCCGACCTGACTGTCTGCCTCTCTTCCGCGGCTACATTTGTGGCTGGGTTTCCCTGGGGAGGGAGCATGCAATGTCTGCTGGCACCGTCGAGGCCTTCCGTGCCCGGTGGGCACCGCGGGGACTTGGTTGTTTTATTGACCCCTTTAATCACATTTTGATTTGATGTTTGTAAGTTTCCTTTAAATTTTGTCTTTGGTTTTGCAGTTCCTAATTTAGGGGCTCTGTTTATCTTGTCCTTCATTTTGTTAATTTAGTTTAATTGGTTGACTCTGAAAGAGTTATGTATGTGCTTTAAAACTTCTCTTTTGTTAATAAATGTTTAATTTAGTTTTGCAAACAATCTCTAGAGTCTTGGTGGCCTTATCACTACTGGATTTAGGGTACGCATCTCGAAATAAAATGCAAATTGCAAAATGGTCATGACCGCATGTTAAGTTTCCCTCGTGGATTTAATCCACCTGGCACACATCATCTGCTGCGTCATAATGCTCGCTCTCAGCCTGCCTGCTTGCCAGGCTCGCTCTCGGCCTGCCTGCCTGCTTGCCAGGCTTGCTCTCGGCCGGCCTGCCTGTCATGCTCTCCGATGCGCAGGCGCTTTCTCTCTATCTCTACCTCTCTCATTTTCTATTTGTCTCTGCGTCTCTCTCTCTCTGCGTCTCGCTCTCTCTCTCTCTGCGTCTCGCTCTCTCTCTCTCTGCGTCTCTCTCTCTCTCTCTCTCTGCGTCTCTCCCTCTCTCTCTCTCTCTGCATCTCTCTCTCTCTCCCTCTGCGTCGCTCTCTCTCTCTCTCTCTCTGCGTCTCTCTCTCTGCGTCTCTCTCTCTCTCTGCGTCTCTCTCTCTCTCTGCGTCTCTCTCTCTCTCTGTCTCTGCGTTTCTCTTTCTGCATCTCTCTTCTGCATCTCTTTCTCTCTGCGTCTCTCTTTCTGCATCTCTCTCTTTCTGTGTCTCTCTCTCTCTATGTCTCTCTTTCTGCGTCTCTCTCTCTCTCTGCATCTCTCTCTCTCAGCGTCTCTCTCTCTCTCTCTGCGTTTCTCTCTGCGTTTCTCTCTGCGTTTCTCTCTCTGCGTTTCTCTCTGCGTTTCTCTCTGCGTTTCTCTCTGCGTTTCTCTCTCTGCGTTTCTCTCTCTGCGTTTCTCTCTCTGCGTTTCTCTCTCTGCGTTTCTCTCTCTGCGTTTCTCTCTCTGCGTTTCTCTCTCTGCGTTTCTCTCTCTGCGTTTCTCTCTCTGCGTTTCTCTCTCTCTGCGTTTCTCTCTCTCTGCGTTTCTCTCTCTCTGCGTCTCTCTCTCTCTGCGTCTCTCTCTCTCTGCGTCTCTCTCTCTCTGCGTCTCTCTCTCTCTGCGTCTCTCTCTCTCTGCGTCTCTCTCTCTCTGCGTCTCTCTCTCTCTGCGTCTCTCTCTCTCTGCGTTTCTCTCTCTCTGCGTTTCTCTTTCTCTGCGTTTCTCTCTCTCTGCGTTTCTCTCTCTCTGCGTTTCTCTCTGCGTTTCTCTCTCTCTGCGTCTCTCTCTCTCTGCGTCTCTCTCTCTCTGCGTCTCTGTGTGTCTCTCTCTCTCTCTCTCTGTGTCTCTCTCTCTCTGTGTCTCTCTCTCTCTCTGCGTCTCTCTCTGCGTCTCTCTGTATCTCTCTCTCTCTGCATCTCTCTCTCTCCCTCTCTGCGTCTCTCCCTCTCTGCGTCTCTCCCTCTCTGCGTCTCTCTCCCTCTCTGCGTCTCTCTCCCTCTCTGCGTCTCTCTCCCTCTCTGCGTCTCCCTCCCTCTCTGCGTCTCCCTCCCTCTCTGCGTCTCCCTCCCTCTCTGCGTCTCTCTCTCTCTCTCTGCATCTCTCTCTCTCTCTCTCTCTGCGTCACTCTCCCTCTGCGCCTCTCTCTCTTCCTGCGCCTCTCTCTCTTCCTGCGCCTCTCTCTCTTCCTGCGCCTCTCTCTCTTCCTGCGCCTCTCTCTCTTCCTGCGCCTCTCTCTCTTCCTGCGCCTCTCTCTCTTCCTGCGCCTCTCTCTCTCTGCGTCTCTCTCTCTCTGCGTCTCTCTCTCGCTGCGTCTCTCTCTGCGTCTCTCTCTCTCTGCGTCTCTCTCTCTCTGCGTCTCTCTCTCTCTGCGTCTCTCTCTCTCTGCGTCTCTCTCTCTCTGCGTCTCTCTCTCTGCGTCTTTCTCTCTCTCTGCGTCTTTCTCTCTCTCTGCGTCTTTCTCTCTCTCTGCGTCTTTCTCTCTCTGCATCTTTCTCTCTCTCTGTGTCTTTATCTCTCTCTGCTTCTCTCTCTCTCTGCGTCTCTCTCTCTGCGTCTTTCTCTCTCTCTGCGTCTTTCTCTCTCTCTGCGTCTTTCTCTCTCTGCATCTTTCTCTCTCTCTGCGTCTTTATCTCTCTCTGCTTCTCTCTCTCTCTGCGGCTCTCTCTCTCTGCGTCTCTCTCTCTGCGTCTCTCTCTCTGCGTCTCTCTCTCTGCGTCTCTCTCTCTGCGTCTCTCTCTCTGCGTCTCTTTCTCTCTCTCTCTATCTGCGTCTCTCTCTCTCTGCGTCTCTCTCTCTCTGCGTCTCTCTCTCTCTGCGTCTCTCTCTCTCTGCGTCTCTCTCTCTCTGCGTCTCTCTCTCTGCGTCCCTCTCTCTCTCTGCGTCTCTCTCTCTCTCTGCGTCTCTCTCTCTCTCTGCGTCTTTCTCTCTCTCTGCGTCTTTCTCTCTCTCTGCGTCTTTTTCTCTCTCTGCTTCTCTCTCTCTCTGTGGCTCTCTCTCTCTGCGTTCGTCTCTTTCTCTCTCTCTGCGTTCGTCTCTTTCTCTCTCTCTGCGTTCGTCTCTTTCTCTCTCTCTGCGTCTCTCTCTCTCTCTGCGTCTCTCTCTGCGTCTCTCTCTCTCTCTGCGTCTCTCTCTCTCTCTGCGTCTCTCTCTCTCTGCGTCTCTCTCTCTCTCTCTCTCTCTGCGTCTCTCTCTCTCTGCGTCTCTCTCTCTCGCTGCATCTCTCTCTCTGCGTCTCTCTCTCTCTCTACATCTCTCTCTCTCTGTGTCTCTCTCTGCGTCTCTCTCTCTCTCTGCGTCTCTCTCTCTCTCTGCGTCTCTCTCTCTGTGCGTCTCTCTCTCTGTGCGTCTCTCTCTCTGTGCGTCTCTCTCTCTGTGCGTCTCTCTCTCTGTGCGTCTCTCTCTCTGTGCGTCTCTCTCTCTGTGCGTCTCCCTCTCTGTGCGTCTCCCTCTCTGTGCGTCTCCCTCTCTGTGCGTCTCCCTCTCTGTGCGTCTCCCTCTCTGTGCGTCTCCCTCTCTGTGCGTCTCCCTCTCTGTGCGTCTCCCTCTCTGTGCGTCTCCCTCTCTGTGCGTCTCCCTCTCTGTGCGTCTCCCTCTCTGTGCGTCTCCCTCTCTGTGCGTCTCCCTCTCTGTGCGTCTCCTCTCTGTGCGTCTCCCTCTCTGTGCGTCTCCCTCTCTGTGCGTCTCCCTCTCTGTGCGTCTCCCTCTCTGTGCGTCTCCCTCTCTGTGCGTCTCCCTCTCTGTGCGTCTCCCTCTCTGTGCGTCTCCCTCTCTGTGCGTCTCCCTCTCTGTGCGTCTCCCTCTCTGTGCGTCTCCCTCTCTGTGCGTCTCCCTCTCTGTGCGTCTCCCTCTCTGTGCGTCTCCCTCTCTGTGCGTCTCCCTCTCTGTGCGTCTCCCTCTCTGTGCGTCTCCCTCTCTGTGCGTCTCCCTCTCTGTGCGTCTCCCTCTCTGTGCGTCTCCCTCTCTGTGCGTCTCCCTCTCTGTGCGTCTCCCTCTCTGTGCGTCTCCCTCTCTGTGCGTCTCCCTCTCTGTGCGTCTCCCTCTCTGTGCGTCTCCCTCTCTGTGCGTCTCCCTCTCTGTGCGTCTCCCTCTCTGTGCGTCTCCCTCTCTGTGCGTCTCCCTCTCTGTGCGTCTCCCTCTCTGTGCGTCTCCCTCTCTGTGCGTCTCCCTCTCTGTGCGTCTCCCTCTCTGTGCGTCTCCCTCTCTGTGCGTCTCCCTCTCTGTGCGTCTCCCTCTCTGTGCGTCTCCCTCTCTGTGCGTCTCCCTCTCTGTGCGTCTCCCTCTCTGTGCGTCTCCCTCTCTGTGCGTCTCCCTCTCTGTGCGTCTCCCTCTCTGTGCGTCTCCCTCTCTGTGCGTCTCCCTCTCTGTGCGTCTCCCTCTCTGTGCGTCTCCCTCTCTGTGCGTCTCCCTCTCTGTGCGTCTCCCTCTCTGTGCGTCTCCCTCTCTGTGCGTCTCCCTCTCTGTGCGTCTCCCTCTCTGTGCGTCTCCCTCTCTGTGCGTCTCCCTCTCTGTGCGTCTCCCTCTCTGTGCGTCTCCCTCTCTGTGCGTCTCCCTCTCTGTGCGTCTCCCTCTCTGTGCGTCTCCCTCTCTGTGCGTCTCCCTCTCTGTGCGTCTCCCTCTCTGTGCGTCTCCCTCTCTGTGCGTCTCCCTCCCTGTGCGTCTCCCTCCCTGTGCGTCTCCCTCCCTGTGCGTCTCCCTCCCTGTGCGTCTCCCTCCCTGTGCGTCTCCCTCTCTGTGCGTCTCCCTCTCTGTGCGTCTCCCTCTCTGTGCGTCTCCCTCTCTGTGCGTCTCCCTCTCTGTGCGTCTCCCTCTCTGTGCGTCTCCCTCTCTGTGCGTCTCCCTCTCTGTGCGTCTCCCTCTCTGTGCGTCTCCCTCTCTGTGCGTCTCCCTCTCTGTGCGTCTCCCTCTCTGTGCGTCTCCCTCTCTGTGCGTCTCCCTCTCTGTGCGTCTCCCTCTCTGTGCGTCTCCCTCTCTGTGCGTCTCCCTCTCTGTGCGTCTCCCTCTCTGTGCGTCTCCCTCTCTGTGCGTCTCCCTCTCTGTGCGTCTCCCTCTCTGTGCGTCTCCCTCTCTGTGCGTCTCCCTCTCTGTGCGTCTCCCTCTCTGTGCGTCTCCCTCTCTGTGCGTCTCCCTCTCTGTGCGTCTCCCTCTCTGTGCGTCTCCCTCTCTGCGCGTCTCCCTCTCTGCGCGTCTCCCTCTCTGCGCGTCTCCCTCTCTGCGCGTCTCCCTCTCTGCGCGTCTCCCTCTCTGCGCGTCTCCCTCTCTGCGCGTCTCCCTCTCTGCGCGTCTCCCTCTCTGCGCGTCTCCCTCTCTGCGCGTCTCCCTCTCTGCGCGTCTCCCTCTCTGCGCGTCTCCCTCTCTGCGCGTCTCCCTCTCTGCGCGTCTCCCTCTCTGCGCGTCTCCCTCTCTGCGCGTCTCCCTCTCTGCGCGTCTCCCTCTCTGCGCGTCTCCCTCTCTGCGCGTCTCCCTCTCTGCGCGTCTCCCTCTCTGCGCGTCTCCCTCTCTGCGCGTCTCCCTCTCTGCGCGTCTCCCTCTCTGCGCGTCTCCCTCTCTGCGCGTCTCCCTCTCTGCGCGTCTCCCTCTCTGCGCGTCTCCCTCTCTGCGCGTCTCCCTCTCTGCGCGTCTCCCTCTCTGCGCGTCTCCCTCTCTGCGCGTCTCCCTGTCTGCGCGTCTCCCTCTCTGCGCGTCTCCCTCTCTGCGCGTCTCCCTCTCTGCGCGTCTCCCTCTCTGCGCGTCTCCCTCTCTGCGCGTCTCCCTCTCTGCGCGTCTCCCTCTCTGCGCGTCTCTCTCTCTGCGCGTCTCTCTCTCTGCGCGTCTCTCTCTCTGCGCGTCTCTCTCTCTGCGCGTCTCTCTCTCTGCGCGTCTCCCTCTCTGCGCGTCTCTCTCTCTGCGCGTCTCCCTCTCTGCGCGTCTCTCTCTCTGCGCGTCTCTCTCTCTCTGCGCGTCTCTCTCTCTCTGCGTCTCTCTCTCTCTCTGCGTCTCTCTCTCTCTCTGCGTCTCTCTCTCTCTCTCTCTCTGCGTCTCTCTCTCTCTCTGCGTCTCTCTCTCTCTCTGCGTCTCTCTCTCTCTCTGCGTCTCTCTCTCTCTCTCTCTCTGCATCTCTCCCTCCCTGCATCCCCCTTCCCTCTCGCCCTGACCCGCGATACAAAAATAGGTGCATTGGCATGATGTGATGAGGACATAAGGAATTTGCAAGGGGACATAGACGGGTTGAGTGTGTGGGCAAAAACTTGGCAAATGGAGTTTAATGTAGAGAAGTATGAGGTCAGGCAGTTTGGTAGGAAAAATCAATAGGCAGCCTATTATTTAAGTGGAGAGAGACTCCAAAAAGGTGCAGCACAGAGGGATTAGGGTGTTCTTGTGCATGAAACACAAATTGCATGCAGGTGCAGCAAGTAACTAAGAAGGCAAATGGAATTTTGGCCTGTTATTGCTAGGGTGTTGTTGCTTAAAAATAGGGAAGCCTTGTTACAATTGTGCAGGTGAGGCCCCATCTGGAGAACTGTATACAGTTTTGGTCCCCGTATTTAAGAAAGGATATACTGCCATTGGAGGCAGTTCAAAAGAGTTTCACTAGGCTGATGCCTGGGATGAAGGGGTTGACTAATCAGGTTAGGCCTTTTTCATTAGAGTTTAGAAGAATGAGCCATGTTCGTATTGAAACGTAGAAGATTCTGAGGGGACTTGACTGCGTAGATGTTGAGAAGATGTTTCCACTAGTGGGAGAATCTCAAACTGGGGCACATAGTCACAGAATAAGGGGACACTCATTTAAAACTGAGATGGAAAGGAATTTCTTCTCTGAGGATAGTGAATACCTGGAATTCTCTACCTCTAGCCAGTTGTGGTGGCTAGATCACTGAAAATATTTAAAGAGGAGGTAGATAGATTTTTAAAGTATCAGTGAGTTGAGGGCTATGAGGAGCTGCACTAAAGAGGAGTTGAAGGCAGATCAGCCATGATCTTATTGAATAGTGTGGCAGGCTTGAGGGGCCGAATGGCCTACTCCTGCTGCTATTTCTTATGTTCTCTGTATCTCATTCTCTCTCCTATCTCTGTCTCCCTTTCTCTCTCTCTCTTGCTGTGATGTGGCAGGTGATGTGTGCCAGGCCAACCAAATCCACAAGGATAACTTGGCCACACTATCGCAAGGTTTTGCAATTTGTATTTATTACGAGAAGATGTGTGCACTGAATTCAGAAGTAATGAGTCCACTAAGACCTTTTGAGACTTTCAAGAATTAAATTAAAATGCTTATTAACAAACAAAAATATATTTCAAGCACATACCTAAAACTACAATTACTTCATACTATAGCAAATCCTAAAATTCCTAATTAACCTGACTCTAAAATACACACCCTTTTGAGGCAACAGTCCAAAATAGATTTTAAATTTAAACAAAATGCCGGCAAGTTAACACAATATCCACTTAACAGTGGAATTCCAAAAGGCTTTCTCCAACTTTAGTTACTGGACACAGCAAACTTATGCACAAATGGCTGGAGGCTTCCTGAAGGCTGTTTCAGATACACGTGTTAGATCTTACACGCCTTCCACTCCCCAACATAGCCTTTCATTCTCCTTTATATTTGTTTCTCTCTTTTTAATATGTAAATTCCAATGTTCCATATGTCTTTGGAACTTTACCTTTCCCATAATATAAAAAGCTTTCATGTTGCCAATATTGTAAGTAACCTTTGGGAAGAATAAACACACTGCTTAGCCTTGCTTAACTGGCTAATTGTAAACATCGTAACACCCAATTGAAATCTAAAAACCCCTTCACTTCTCCAAAAATGCAAATTCCGTTCACACCTTACATGCTAAGACCCCATCCATGTTTACTCATTAGCATTTCAAGTACATGTCGCCACCTAACCTCTTTTGATAATTTCACGCTTGCAATCTATCTGACTCCAAATGTAATTAAGTCACATAGAACCATTTACACTCAACCATAACCTACTTCACAATAATATTCTGAAAATAATTCCACTTCCGTAACACTGTCCTTCCCCCTCCCTCCCCACCGCTTCCACCCCCCACCTCCCCACCCCCTGCGATAATGAAAACAATTGTGGCGAAGAGGGGATCTGTTCAGGTTGGACGGGCTGCTGCTGAAAAGAGGGGACATGAATTAGAACCATAGAAAAGCTACGTAGCCAGAAGAGGCCATTCAGCCGATTGTATCTGTGCTGGCCAAAAAGAGAAAAAAATTAGGCTGTCATTTTAATCCCACTTCCCAGCACCTGCTCCATAGCTTTGCAAGCACAGTACTTCAGATGCAGATCCAGGGTACCTTTTAAGTGAGTTGAGTGTTTCAGCCTCAACCACCAACTTAGGCAGTGAATTTGCAGACGCCCACCACCCTCTGGGTGAAAAAGCTTTTCCTCATGTCCGTCTAATCCTTCTACCAATCACCTTAAACTTATACCCCGGTAATTAACCTTCAGCTAAAGGAAACAAATCTTTCCTGTCTACCCTACCTAGGCACCTCATAATTTTGTACACCTAAATTAGGTCACCTCTTAGCCCCCTTTGTTCTAAGGAAAACAACCCTAGTCTATCCAAATTTTCCTCATAGCTGCAATTTTCAACCCTGGCTTGTAAATCCCCTCTGCACTCTCTCCAGAGCAATTATGTCATTCCTGTAATATGGTGACCAGAACTTACACAAAATTTGAGCTGTGGCCTAACCAGCATTTTATACAATTCCATCATTACATCCCTGCTTTTGTATTCAATACCTCGCCCAGTAAAGGAAAGCATTCCATATGCTTTCTTAATCACCTTATCCTACCACCTTCAAGGACCTGTGGATAGGCATTCCAATGTCTCTCACTTCCTCAATCCCCCTCAATAACTTCCTGTTTATTGAGTATTCCCTTGCCTTTTTTTCTGTCCCCAAATGCATTACCTCACACTTTTCTGGATTGAATTCCATTTGCCACTTAGCCACCCACTCAACCAAACCATTGATATCATTTCTGGAGTTGACAGCTATCCTCATCACAATCAACTACATGGCCAGTTTTTGTGTCATCTGCAAATTTCCCAATCATGCCCCCCACATTTAAGCCTAAATCATTAATATATACAACAAACAGCAAACCTCAGGAAACTGTTTTCCATTCACAGAAAACATCCATCGACCATGACCCTTGTCACTGAGCCAATTTTGGATCCAACTTGCCACCTTCCTCTGTATTCCATGGGGATCTCACTTTTTGACCAGTCTGTCATGTGGGAACTTGTCAAATGCCTGACTGAAATCCATGTAGACAACATCCACTGCACTACCCTCATCAACCCTCCTTGTTACTTCCTCAAAAAGTTCTATTAAGTTAGTAAGACCCAATCTTCCCCTAACAAAACCATACTGACAATCCCTAATCAATACGTGCCTTTCTAAGTGACAGTTTATCCTGTGTCTCAGATTTGATTCCTAAATTTGTCCACAACTGAAGTCAGACTGACTGGCCTATAATTTTTTGGTCTATCCCTCACACCCTTATTAAATAATGGTACAAAATTGGCAGACCTCCAATCCTCTGGGACCGCGCCTGTATCTAGTGAGGATTAGAAAATGATCCTCAGAATGTCTGTTATTTCCTCACTGGCTCCCTTCAACAACCTGGGGTACAATCCATCTGACCCTGGTGATTTATCCACACTCAAGGATGCCAGTCCCTCTAGTACTCCCTCTCTCACTATGATTATTGTATCTAATATTTCACACTCCTCTTCTTTAACTAGAACGTCTGCATCATTCCTCTCCTTAGTGAAGACAGAGACATAGTACTCATTCCCCCTTTAATCTTTCTACCAATCACCTTAAATCTACGCCCCCTGGTAATTGACCTTCAGCTAGGGGAAACAAGTCTTTCCTGTCTACCCCATCTAAGTCCCTCATAATTTTGTACTCCTCAGTTAGGTCTCCCTTCCTTCAGTCTCCTCTATTCAAAGGAAAACAATTCTAGCCAATCTAATCTTTCCTCATAGCTGCATTTTCAAGCCCTGGAAACATTCTTGTAAATTTCTTCTGTACTGTCTCCTGAGCAATTATGTTCTTCCTGTAATGTGGTAACCAGAATTGTACACAAAACTCCAGCTGTGACCTAACCAGCGTTTTATACAGTTCCATCATTACATCCCTGCTTTTGTATTCAATACATCCAATAAAGGAAAGCATTCCATATGTTTTCTTTACCACATTATCCACCTGCCCTATCAACTTCAGGGACCTGTGGACATGCACTCTAAGGTGTCTCATTTCCTCAACTCCTCTCAATATCCTCTTGTTTATTGATTCTTGCTTTGTTTCCCCTCTCTAAATGCGTTACCTCGCACTTCTCTGGATTGAATTCCGTCTGCCACTTTTCCACCCACTCAACCAAACTGTTGATATAATTCTGGAGATGACAACTATCCTCTTCACTATCTACTACACAGCCAATTTTTGTGTCATCTGCAAATTTCCCAATCATGTCTCTCACATTTAAGTACAAATCATTAATATCTACAACAGTCAGCAAGGGCCTCAACACTGAACCCTGTGGAATGCAACTGGAAACCACTTTCCATTCGCAAAAATATCCATCAACAATTACCCCTTGTTTCCTTTCACTGAGGCAATTTTAGATCCAACTCATCATCTTCCCCTGTATCCCATGGGACCTCACTTTTCTGACCAGTCTACCACGTGGGACCTTGTCATATGCCTTATTGAAATCTATGTAGACAACAACCACTGCACTACTCTCATCAATCATCCTTGTTACTTTCTCAAAAAATTCATTTAAGTTAACAAGATGCAATCTTCCCCTAACAAAACCATGCTGACTATTCCTGACCAATCTGTGCCTTTCTAAATGATAGTTTATCCTGTGTCTCAGAGTTGATTCCAATAATATGCCCAACACTGAAGTCAGACGGGCCCGCCTACAATTTTCTGGCCTATCCCTCACACCCTTTTTAAATAATGGCACAATGTTCGCAAACCTCTTACCTTCTGGTACCTTGCCTGTTTCTAGTGAGGATTGGAAAATGATCCTCAAAGCATCTACTATTTCCTCCCTGGCATCCTTTAACAGCCTGGGTTGTAATCCATCTGACCCTTCAAGGATGCCAGTCCCTTCAATACTTCCTCTCTCGTTATGCTTATTGTATCTAATATTTCACGCTTATCCTCTTTCAATGGAATATCTGCATCATCCCTCTCCTTAGTGAAGACAGAGGCAAAGTACTCATTGAGCACCCTGCTCACATCTTCTGAATCAAACCACAAGTGACCATGCATATCCCTGATAGGCCCTGTCCTTTCTTAGTCATTCTGTTGCTCTTAATGTACTGGTAAAACATCTTTGGATTTTCTTTGATTTTACTTGCCAAAATTTTTTGTATCTTCTCTTTGTTTCCTAATTTCCTTTTTTACCTCACCTCTGTACTTCTTGTACTCTAGGCTTTCTGCAGTCTTAAGTTTTTAGTGACTGCCATAAGCTTTCTTCTTCTGCTTTATCCTACCCTGTATACTTCTGAATAACCAGGGGGCTCTAGATTTGGCAGTACCACCCTTTTTCTTTGTGCGCACACGTCTACTGTACCCGTAGAATCTCACTTTTGAATGCCTTCCACTGATTTGACACTCTTTTTCCTTCTAGTAGCTGTGTCCAGTCCACTTTCACCACTTCACCTCTCAGATTTGTAAAATGTGTCTTTCCCCATTTTAGAACTTTTACTCCTGTGCTATCTTTGTCCTTTTCCATAATGATGCTAAACCTAACTATTATGGTAACTATCTCCAAAATGGACCCCACCCCCCGCTCTCTGCTACTTCATCCAGCTTCATTTCTTGAGACTAAATATAGAATTGTGCTCCTTCTTGTTGGGCTTGTTACATGCTGGCCAAATAAGTTCTCTTGAATGCAGTTCAAAAATTTTCTGCCCTCTGTGACCTTCACACTGTTTGTATCCCAGTTGACATTAGCTAAGTCTCCAACTATTACTGCCCTATTGTTTTTGCAGTCAGAAATTTATGTACATATTTGCTCTTCTAACTCTCTCCCACTGTTTGGGTGTCTATAGCACACTCCTGGCAGTGTGGCTGCCCCTTTTTAAAAATTTTTGAGTTTAGCTCGTATGGCTTCATTTGATGCTTTATTCAGTATTTCATCCTCCTCACAGCTATAATTGATTCTTCAACCTATAATGCTACCAACCCCACCTTTTTTATCCCCTTCTCTATCCTGCCTGAAAACTATATAACAAGGGCTGTTGCACTGCCACTTTTGCCTCTTTTTAAGCCAAGTTTTTGTTATAGCGATGATATCATGCTACCATGTGTCTGTGCTGTGCACTTTTTAACCTGTGCTGCTTCTGTCTTTCAGAGTCACACTGACATCTCCTGTTTCCTGTTCTGAATTTGCCCTCAGGTTCCCATCCCCTTGCCAATCTATTTTAACCCCACCCCCTAACAGCACTAGCAAATCTCCCTGCGAGGATAGCTGTCCTAGTCAAGCTCAGGTGTATACTGTCTGGCTTTTACAGATCCCCAGAACTGGTTCCAGTGCCTCAGAAATTCAATGCCCTCCCTCGTACACCAGCTTTCCAGCCTCGTGTTTAACCGTTCAATTCTCCTATTTCTTTACTCACTTGCACGTGGGACTAGATGTAGCCCTGAGATTATTGCTTTAGAGATCCTGCTTTTCAATCTCCTTCCTAGCTCCCTGAAATCTGCTTGCAGTACCTCATTCCCTCTCCTATCTAAGTCATTGGTACCAACATGGAGCACTACCTCTGGCTGATCACCCTCCCCAGAAAAATGTCTTGCAGGCATTCAGTTTCACCCTTGACCCTAGGGAGGCAACATACCATCCTGGAATCATGTTTACAGCCACAGAAATGCCTGTCTGTTCCCCTAACTAAGAAATCCCCTGTTACTACTGCTTTTCCTTTCTTCTTCCTCCCCTCCTGTACAGCAGAGCTGCTTGTGGTACCACAAACTTTGCTCTGCTTGCAACCCTCCAAGGAACCAACGCCCACATCAGTATCCAAAGCGGAAAACTGATTGGCGAGCGAGACCCTAGAGGACTCCTGCACTTCCTGCCTCGTTCTCTTGGACTGCCTGGCGGTTACCCCTTTCTGCTTCTAGACTCCTAAGCTGCTGTGTGACCCTCTCTGAACATGCTATCCACATAGCTCTCAGCCCCGGGGATGTGCCACAGTAATTCCAGCCGCCGCTTGAGCTCTGAAAACTGGAGCTCAAGTTTCTGCAGCTGGTGACACTTCTTGCACATGAGGTCATGTAGGACGCCAGTAGCATCCACATACTACAGGACACGCATTTCACATGACTGAACTGCCCTGCCATGGCTTCAATTTACTTCCCTTATGTTAACTTTACTTTGGTTTACTTATACAACTTTATTTTACTAGGTCTTGACTTAGATTCACTTGCCTATTGTTGTGTTTCTTACTTAAATCTCAGTAGCCCCTTCTTTTGAAGCAGGTATGTTTTCCTAATTTTCAGCTACTTGAAAATCTTCCCTAACAGCAGTTTCTCACTGACCAGTGAACTTGTCTTTTTCCTGTGATGTCACTGTTGGATGTTTTTAAACTCAGCACCCTTATGCAGCTTTTCAACTCCTGATCTCCTGGAGGCTGAGAAAAAGAAAGAAAAGAGCAAGAAAGAAAAAGCACCTCCCCCCCTCCTCACCAAATTCCCTTATTCATCAAACTGGCACTGAATTCCCTTACTTGCCAAACTCTCAGTAATTCTACTATGTACTAGCTTCAGTCTGACCTAGACCTCGGCCACCTACCAGTAGAGCAGCAGTAACTGTGTGAAAAGTTAGTGGAAATTTAGAACCTGTTCTCCCAAATTCTCTGGGTGCTGGGTCAGTTTCTGTTTTCTGTTTGTCATATTACAAATAGGAGTGTTGGAAGTCCATAAAGTTGCACTTTGTGGAATTGCAGTGCGTAACACCACATTTGAACCTCGGATTTATTTCTTTGGAAAGCATTCTCAGTGCAATATCTCGTCATTGTTTCTTGTTAAGGTTTAGGGACTGATTCTGATAACCTAATGTTTAGGAGTAAAATAAAGGTATTGTGAACTCTCTCTGATCTAAACTTCAGCTACTCACAATTAGTGCAATGTGATTGCACTTTTGGTATCATCTCCTGACTTATTGTACTGTTTGTTAATCTGTAAGGAGGTTAAATGCATGGTGACAACCCACAAATGTATTAAAAGCATTAAAGTAGTTTATTCTCTCTCAACGTTACTGCAGATAGACCTTCAGAGATACCAGAAAAACTGTTACAGGAGAGATTTCGTAAGCTAGGCCGGTTTCCAGAGGCCTTCTGTTCCATTCAATACAAAGGGACCAGAACATATAATCCTCCAACGGACTTTTCCGGACTGTTGCGGACCATCGAACAACAGTTGAACAATAACACAACTCGATCACCCAGACCTCCAGCAATCATTTTCAAGGCTCTGAAAGTAAGACATTTAAAATCCTATTTAATTTGGGAGGCTCAGCAGCACCTGCTATCAAAACTAGTGCAAGATTTCAGTCAAATTGGTCACTTTAGATTAGCTGTTCTCATTTGGGAGTTCATTTTACTTGTAGAAATGGAATGTCTATCTGCATTTCTAAGCCTGCCAATCTTTTTATTAATGGGTTGGAATGGAGCATGGGATATGCTGGGATGGGGCCAAAGGGAGTTGCAAGATGCAGAATAAAAACAGCCCATCACATCACAATTACATTAGTAGTCCAGTATTATAACTGCTATGCTACTGTACCTGGTTTACATAAATTGTTTGGACAGTGCCACGAAAAGAATGTTAATTTAATTTGCTGCTAACTGGTGGAAACTTGGCTCAGATGATCAGCCATGATCTCATTGAATGGCGGCCAGACTCAATGGGCCGAATGGCCTACTTCTGTTCCTATGTCTCATGTTCTTATGGTCTCATGACAGCTCCCTTGCCTTTGAGTGAGTGGGTTGAAGTCCCACTATGGAGTTGAGTACCTAACATTTCAGCACAGTCTGTCCCTGTGTCAAGCTGCCCTTTTGAGCAGTCAAGCATGACATCCACAGGACATCGCTGGGGTCTTTCCTTACATAGGCAAATCGAGTCCAGTTATTCACAATATATATTAATGATTTAGATGAGGGAATTAAATGTAATATCTCCAAATTTGCAGATGACACAAAGCTGGTGGGAGGGTGAGCTGTGAGGAGGATGTAGAGGTGCTTCAGTGTGATTTGGACAAGCTGAGTGAGTGGGCAAATGCATGGCAGATGCAGTATAATGTGGATAAATGTGGGGTTATCCATTTTGGTAGCAAAAACAGGAAGGCAGATTATTATCTGAATGGCTACAAATTGAGAGAGGGGAATGTGCAACGAGATCTGGGTGTCCTTGTACACCAATCGCTGAAGGTAAGCATGCAGGTGCAGCAGGCGGTAAAGAAGGTAAATAGTATGTTGGCCTTCATAGCCAGAGGATTTGAGTACAGGAACAGAGGTGTCTTGCTGCAATTGTACAGGGCCTTGGTGAGACCACACCTTGAATATTGTGTGCAGTTTTGGTCTCCTTATCTGAGGAAGGATGTACTTGTTTTAGAGGGATTGCAGTGAAGGTTTACCAGACTGATTCCTGGGATGGCGAGACTGACAGATGAGGAGAGATTGAGTCGATTAGGATTATATTCGCTGGAGTTCAGAAGAATGAGGGGGGATCTCATAGAAACCTATAAAATTCTAACAGGACTAGACAGGATAGATGCAGGAAGGATGTTCTGGATGGTGGGGGAGTCCAGAACCAGGGGTCACAGTCTGAGGATATAGGGTAGACCATTTAGGACTGAGATGAGGAGAAATTTCTTCACCCAGAGAATTGTGAGCCTGTGGAATTCGTTACCACAGAAAGTAGTTGAGACCAAAACATTGTATGTTTTCAAGAATGAGTTGGATATAGCTCTTGGGGCGAAAGGGATCAAAGGGTATGGGGAGAAAGCGGGAACAGGCTATTGAGTTGGATGATCAGCTATGATCATAATGAATGGCGGAGCAGGCTCGAAGGGCCGAATGGCCTACTCCTGCTCCTAGTTTCTATGTTTCTATGAGTCTCATGATGTCATTAAGCTCTAATTTGCAATTTTAGCTGAAGGCCTGGGAGGGGAATGATGTCTTCATTTTCAGGGAAACCTGTTATGATTCAGATCATGGGCCAGAAGAAGCTCTTCCCAAACTACCCTCAGCTTTGATAAAATAATATAACTACAAAAATTCTATGTCCGTATTATAGACTTATTCAAAAAGGAAAGGATAGTCACAGTTACACCTGTACACCTTTCAACAAAGCACATGTTTACAAAATCTGCACAAAACCAAAATGGCCTAATAAACTGCGGACCTGTACTGCCCTTGGGCTTGTGCTGTGTTGAGAAAGTAGTTACAACAAATAGAACATTCAAGTTTCATTCACTGCTTTGTTGGTGTTGAATAATTGCCAGAAAATGTGGTTGGTGATGATACTTTAATGTCTTGATAGAAAGGAAAAGCTCCCTATCCCGGATTGCCTCCTGACCACCCCCACTCCCCAAAACTAACTACTGCTCCCCACAGGTTTCCGTCTGAGGCCTCCTGACACTCACTGGCCTGTTATTGAATTAGCTGCATATTGTTGGGCTTTGGGAAGAGTTATTTAAACAGTGCCTTGCCATTATGGTTGGCAGGGCCTCCATGTCCCTGGCTTGTCATAAGAACATAAGAAATAGGAGCAGGAGTAGGAGTAGCTTGCTGTGCCACTTTTAAAATAATGGCTGATCTGATTGTGGCCTTAACGTCCTTACCTGCCCCCCATAGCCCTTAACTCCCTTTTTATTTATTCTTTCATGGGGTGTGGGCGGCACTGGCTAAGCTAGCATTTATTGCTTATCCCCAATTGTCCTTGAGAAGATGGTCGTGATCTCCCTTCTTGTACTGCTGCAGGCCATGTGGTGTATGTACATCCACAGTGGTGTAAGGAAAAGAGTTCCAGGATTTTGACCCAACAACAGTATCAAGCTGCCTTTGTCAATCATAAATCTGTCTAACCTAGTCTTGAATATATTCAATAACCCAACCTCCACTGCACTTAATGGAAAAGAATGCCAAAAACTTTGAGAGAAGGAATTCTTCATCTCCGTGCTCTGTAGTTCTAGATTCCCCCACTAGAAGGGGGAATTCTGCCCCTTCAGAATCTTATGTTTCAATAAGATCATCTCTCATTCTTCTAAACTCCAATGAGCATAGGCCCACCTGCTCAACCTTTCCTTGTAAAACAACTCCTTCATCCTAGGAATCAGCCTAGTGAACATTTTCTGAACTGCTTCCAATGCAAGTATGCTCCTTAAGTAAGGAGACCAAAACTGTACAGAGTACTCCAGGTGTGTCTCACCAATGCACTGAACAGTTGCAGCAAAACTTCCCTATTTTAATATTCCACCCTCCCCCCTGCAGTAAAGGCCAGCATTCCATTTGCCTTCCTAATTACTTGCTGCACCTGCATGCTTACTTTTTGTGATTAATGTACAAGGGTATACAGATTTCTCTGTAATGTAGCATTCTGTAGTCTCTCTGTAATGTAATAATCATCTTTTCTTTTCTTCCTGTCCAAGTGGGTAACTTTACATTTTTCCACATTATACCCCGTTCGCCAAATTTTTGCCCACTCACTTAACCTATTTATTTCCCTTTGCAGAATCTCTCTATCCTCCTCACAGCCCCTACCTATCTTTGTATCATATGCAAATTTGGATACAATACAGGTTGGTGCCTTTATCCAAGTCATTAATGTAGATTGTGAATAGCCAAGTCCCCAACACTGATCTCTGTGGCATTCCATTAGCTAGCTACCTAACCTGAAAATAACCCACTTATCGCGATTCTTTGTTTCCTGTTAGTTAGTCAGTCCACTATACTTGCTGGTGTATCACCTACAACGCTACCAGCTTTTAGCTTGTGTAATAACTTTCTGTGGGGGGGGGGGACCTTATTCAAATACACCATATTTACTGGTTTCCCTTTATCCATCCTGCTCATTACATCCTCAAAGAACTCTAATAAATTTGTCAAACATGATTTACCTGTCATAAAACCATTTTGACTTTGCCTGATTGTATTGTAATTTTCTATATGTTCTACTACTACCTCTTTTATAATAGGTTCTAGCATTTTCCCAATGACAGATGTTAGGCTAGCTGGCCTATAGGTTTCTGGTTTCTGTCTCCCTCCTGTCTTTAATAGTGCTGTTGCGGTTTTCCAACTTTCCAGAATTCAGGGAATTTTGGAAGGTTACAATTACTGCATCCACTGTCTCTGTAGCCACTTTCTTTAAGACCTTGGGTGCAGGCCAACAGATCCAGGTGTACCTTTTGCCACTGAGCTTGCACACACTTTGTGACCAAAATAATGTCCTGGTCAACAAAAATGGTTTGATTATTTAAGAGCAAAATACTGTGGATGCTGGAAATATGAAGCAAAAACAAAAATTGCTGGAAAAATTCAGCAGGTCTGACAGAAGCAGAGTCATACAGACTCGAAAGGTTAACTCTGTCTTTCTCTCCACAGATGCTGTCAGACCTGAGTTTTTCCAGCAATTTTTGTTTTTGGTTTTGGTTTGGTTATTTATTTGTTTATTTGTGGGACTTTGTGTGCTAAATTGTTTCACATTCCCTGACGTAACTACAGTAAAACTTTTGAAAGTGTATCAAAAATGAATTTGTTGTCAATTAGAATCAATCAAGGATATAGGTTAATGGAGCAGGTGAAATAATGGCAAACACAGTTTAGTATAGAGAAATGTGAAATAACACATTTTGTGAACAAGAACAGTGGAAAAATATTTTCCTTTTCAGCTGGAAGAACATATAATCAATGCATTGATCGATAATAGGTTTTCAGGATTTTATACATCAGGACATTGAATGTGAAAGCAATGAAATGCTGCTGAATCCAGTGTCCGTTTGTTTGTGAAGTGCTTTGTAACGCTTTGAGGAAGTGAACAGCATTGTCTAAGGCATTTGCAATTCAGGCGAACCCAATTAAATAAAGGATGTGAGAGAGCAATGGCAAAGGATACATTCAGATCCTATGGATTACCATCAGGAATGGGAGTTTACTGTTTTAAATAAAAATTCAAAAACTGGGGCTGTTTTTCAGTAGATCCAAAAAGTTTAAAACAAAATGGTCTGATAAAGGTTTACAAAATTACGGAAGGTTTCAATAGGGTAAATAATGGAAATTACTTCCACTGGTTCATGAATAGTAACAAAGGTCAGTATTTTTATACATCTTTCTTAGAGGGAAGAAAACCCTGCTGGAATGTTATGTTTACAAAATCTTTTTTAGGCTTTGAGTGAACGTTTTAGTGGAGAAATTGCAGATGACCAAATGGCTCACAGTTGCTTCTTCCCTGATGAATATTTCACTTGCTCCTGCACATGTCTCAGCTGTGGGTAAGCGATTATGAATATTTTTAATAATGTGGTGGTAAATTTAGCGAAATGTGGTGGTAATTGAGGTTCAGTAGGAGAGGAAGAACTGGTTTTTGGCAATGCACTTATGGGCCAGGACTTCGCCCTCTCCGGGCAGGCTGGGTGGGGACGGTCGGGAAGCCGTCTGCCACCTGCAATTGGGGCCGGACCGTGATTTCATGCTGGCGGGCCAGTTAAGGCCTGCCCAGTGTGAAACACGTGCGGCAGTGCTCACGCTGCTTGTGTGGTGGGGTGGGGGAGGGCAAGAGCGCAAGTTCACGCGTGATTGCTGGAAAAGCTCCCTGAGGCACAGAGCTGCCTCAGGGAGATAAAAACATGAAAAATTAAAAATAAAGATTTTTAAAATGTTATAAAACATGTCCTCTCATATGATTCTGTCACATAAGCAGGGACATGTTATTAATAAAATGTTAAAATTTTAATTTGTTTTTATTTACTGTTGTAAACCTCATCCTGCCTGTGGATGAGGTTTCCTAAAAAATGCTAAGGTCGCTTGGCCTTTTTGCCTGCCCGCCGACCATAAGGTTGGATGGGCAGCGAAAAATTTCTTTCAATTATAACTTTAATGGCCTTAACAGGCCTTTTAATTGTTGGCGAGTGCGGTGCCGGTTCCAGCGCGCGCCCGCCGACCGAAATATTATGCTCGCCCAACATCATCGTGCATCATTTTGCGCTCGGTCGGATCGGGCACGTGCCCAACTGCAAGCGTTATATTCTGGCCATGGTGAACCTAGAATTGTGGCCATGAACAGCAATGGAAGCTTAGTCTAATTAACCTTTAATTATAATGGGTGAATTGGTTGGAGGGGTAAGTTATCATGTTAGCATCCTATTGATTACTAACCCTAATCACTCTGATTTAATAAAAGGTTAACTCATTATTTAAATCTACAAATTCCCTTTAACATGTTAGAATGGTCATATATTAAATTTATTGTGACTGGGCTGAGGATTAAACCAGCACAAGCTTCAACAGTGGCAAGTGTAAAAGTATAACTGAGTTTTTAAAAAATCCACTATTGCAGGAACTCCCTTTCTCAGTTGGTGTGGCAGCATCTGTGGAGAAAGAAACAGAGATAATGTTTCAAATCTTTTGATGACTTTTCATCCTTTTTTTGAACTTGGATGCAGCTCTTCAGTGAGCATAGCAAACCAAAAGACAGAAATAAAAGCAGAAAATGCTGGGAAACTTTCAGCAGGTTTGGCAGCACCTGTGAAGGAAGAAACAGGGTTAACATTTCAGATTGATGACTCTTTTTCAGAACTGGAGAAAATTTAAGATGTAATAGTTTTTAAGAAAGGCAGGGAAAGAATGTTAGGGGAGAGAATAACATAACAGAAGGTCTGGAGTATGGTTGAGGGAAGGAGAGAATAAATGGAAAAAGGGATGCTGGTGCAAGGCAATGGGGTGGTAATGGGACAAATAAGAAACAAAAGATTTGTCTAGAGGAGATGAAAATGGGAAAACCAATCGTCACCAACTGTTGCCATCCAAAAGAAAAGAAATTAAAAGAAAAAATGAGCCCAGGGATTGTAAAATGTCGAGGTGAAAGACGAGGTACTGTTCTTTGAGCTTATGTCCAGTTCACTGGGGAAGTGGTCGACCAATGTCAGAGTGGTAGTATTAAAAAAAATTAGTGGAGAATTAAAATGATGAGTGACTGAAAACTCAGCGTCCCTCAGATGTTTTGCAAAGAGGTCACCCAGTTTGCATTTGGTTTCCCCAGAATAGAGGAGACTGCATTGAGCAATGAATACAGTCTGTGAAATTGGAAGAAGCAAAGTAAATTGCTGTTTCACTTGGAAAGAATGTTTGACACCTTGGACAGTGAAAAGGGATGAGGTAAAAGGACAGATGTTGCATTGCCTGTGTATGCCTGGAAGGGGGACAAGGTGTTGGGAGTGACTGAGAAGTGGACCAGGGTGTTGAAGTGGGGAAAAGGGGAAGGGAGGGAGCATGTGTTTGGAGGTGGCATCACACTGGAACTGGCAGAAATGGCTGAGAATGATTTGATGAATGAGGAGGCTGTTGGGATGGAAGGTGAGGACAGGGGGAGTCCTATTGTGTTTCTAAGGGTATGGGGAATGGAGTGAAAGCATAACTGCAGGAAATGGAACAAACATGGTTGAGGGCCCATCAACCAAGCCGGAGGTAGATCAGTTGAGGGAAAAGGAAGACATATCAGAAATGCTGGTATGGAAAGTTGCATCCTCAGAACGATGTGACGGTATTATGAATGCGAAGTTTATAAGATTATTAAGGATGTGATAACAGGACAGTTAGAAAATATCAAAGGGATTAGAAAAAGTCAACATGGATTTATGAAAGGGAAATCATGTTTGACAAACCTGGAGTCCTTTGAATACGTAATTATCAGAATAGATAAGGGAGAACTAGTGGACGTGGTGTATTTGGATTTTCAGAAGGCTTTTGATAAAGTCCCATATAAGAAGATTGTGGTACTGATGCTTGCGGTACCCCACTAGTCACAGCTTGCCAACCTGAGAATGATCCTGTGGGGTACTGTATCGAAAGCCTTCTAAAAATCCAAATACACCACATCCAATGGTTCTCCCTTACCTATTCTGCTAGTGACATCCTCAAAAAATCCAACAGGATTGCAAAACATGGCTCCCCTTTCATAAATCCATGTTGACTCTGCCCAGTCTCACCATCATTTTCTAAGTGCCCAATTATCACACCCTTTATAATAGATTCTAGTACTGATGTCAGGCTAACAGGTGTAAGAGGTTATCTTATCTTAAGAGGAAAGATTGAGCAGGTTAGGCCTATACCCATTGGAATTTAGAAGAATGAGAGGTGATCTTATTGAAACATATAAGCTCCTGAGGGGACTTGACAGGGTGGATGCTGAGAGGATGTTTCCACTTGTGGGGGAGTCTAGAACCAGGGGATTAAAGCTAAATATGGCAGATGCTGGAAATCTGAAACAAAAACAGAAAATGCTGGAAAAACTCAGCAAGTTTAACAGCATCCATGGAGAGAGAAACAGAGTTAGTGTATGACTCGTCAGAGCTACCTGAAAAAGAGTGACATGGACTTGAAATGTTAACCCCGTTTTTCTCTTAGAACCAAGGGATGCAGTTTAAAAATTAGGGGGCTCCCATTTAAGACTGAGATAAGGAGAAATTTTTCTGAAGCTCATGAATCTGTGAAATTCTCTTTGCCAGAATGCAGTGGAGACTAGATATCTGAATATGTTCAAGGCTGAGTTGGATAGATTTTTGATCAGCAAGGGAGTTTAGGGTTAAAGGGAGGCAGACAGGAAAGTGAGGTTGAAGCCGCAATCAAATCACCCATGTTTGTATCAAATGGCAGAGTGGGCTTGAGGGGATCCAATTGCCTACTCCTAATTCTCATGTTCGGCTTCTTTTGAAACTGTCCCCTGGTTCTAGATTCCGCCACAAGGGGAAACATCCTCTCAACATTGACCCTGTCAAGCCCCCTCAGAATCTTCAATAAGATCACGTCATTGTTCTGAATTCCATTTTAGTAGAGGCCCAACCTACTCAACCTTACACCCTAAGACAACCCCTTCATTCCAGGAATAAGCTGAGTGAATCTTCTCAACTGCCTCCAATGCAAGTAAGGGGACCAAAACTTTACACGGTACTCTTTGTGTGGTCACCAAAACCCCATACAGTTATAGCAAGACTTCCCTACATTTATACTCAACCCCCTTGTTATAAGACCAACATTCCATTTGTATTAATTACTTGCTGTAGCTGCATGCTAACTTATTGTGACTCATGTACAAGGACACCCAGATCCATCTGTACCGCAGCCTTTAACAGTCACTCTCCATTTAAATAATAATATGTTTTTCTAATCTTCCCACCAAAGGGCCAACCTCACATTTTCACACATACTCCATCTGCCAATTTTTTGCCTGCACACTTGACCTATATATATCTCTTTGTATACTCTGTGTCCCCCTCAAAACTTGCTTTCCTATTTTGTATCATCAGAATATTTGGCTACAATACAGTGAATTCCATCATCCAAGTCATTAATATAGATTGCAAATAATTGAGGCCCCAGCACTGATCCCTGTGGAAATTTGACCCCCACAGCATCAGACATCTTCCTTCCCTTCCACCCCCAGCACAGCAACTCATGTCTCCCCATGCTGCATCTGGGGATTGCAGCCAAAGCCAGGTCCATAGCACCACAGCAGCTGTACAGGGTTGTACAAGGAGGACTGGAAGAGCAACAGGGGTAGGTGATTTAATAGGGAAATAGATGGTTTTTGTTGAACATACTTTTAGAGCTGTATATCTATATTGTTCCACTCCTGAGCTCTGCTGAATAAACGTGAAGACGTGAGTCCAGGAGATGAATGCATGGCTGGAAAGATGGTGGGGATCTTTAGATTCTTGGGACATTGGGACCACCTCTGGGGGTGATGAGACCTGTCCAGGCCGATGGGTTGCACCTAAACAAACCTGGGACTGCATTCCTTGTGGGGTATTTGGGAAGGTTTAAACTAACTTGGCAGGGGTGTGGGAACCAGGAGATAATATCAAAGAGGAATAATAAGGTGCACAGAAATTGGGAGAGGTGATGGCATAGTTTTAAGTTAATAGATGGGGGTCAGACTAAGGGAGAAAGTCATTAAGTTGAAATCAGAGTTAATGTCTGTGAATGCATGTAGTGTGGTAAATAAGATTATTGAGTTAAGTGTGCAGATTGTCAGGTGGGAATATGATGTTGCGTCTATAACAGAGACTAGGCTCAATGAGGGCAGTGCTGGGTGTTAAATATCCCTGAATAAAAGGTGCTCAGGAAAGATAGGAAAGGAAGAAAAGGGGGAGGTGGAAGTATCGATTAAGGAGAGCATTGCAGTGCTGGAGAAAGAAGATGCCCCAGAAGGGTCAAGGACACAATAGATTTGGCTAGAGCTAAGGAACAAAAAATGTGCAGTTACATTTCTCAGTGTAGCCTATAGGCCATCAACTTGTGGGCAGGATGTGGAAGAACAAATTTGCAAGGACATTACAGAGGTACAGAAATTATAGATTTGTTATAATGGGGGCATTTAATTATCCGAATATAGACTGGGATAGTAGTGGTGTAAAGGGCAGAGAGAGCCTGAATTCCTAGAGTGTGTTCGGGAAAATTTTCCACAGGAGCATGTTTCCAGTCCAATGAGAAAGGCAGCACTGCTAGACCTGGTTGTTGGGAATGGATGAGCCACATGGATCAGATGTCATTAGGAGAACATTTAGGGGACTGTGATCATTATATCATAAAATTTAGGCTGACTATGGAAAAAGGCAAAGCACAGTCCATAGGAAGAATAATTAACTGGAGGAAAGCCGACTTCAATCAGGTAAGAACAGATCT
This sequence comes from Carcharodon carcharias, assembly GCF_017639515.1. Taxonomy (NCBI): domain Eukaryota; kingdom Metazoa; phylum Chordata; class Chondrichthyes; order Lamniformes; family Lamnidae; genus Carcharodon; species Carcharodon carcharias. The sequence continues at coordinate 36,994,039 of NC_054486.1, forward strand.
GGGTTGAATTAGTTGGAGTCAAAGATTGGCAGGAAAAATGGTAGGTGAACAAGGGGCTACCTTCAAAGACGAGAGAGCTTGGGCATAGGCAAGGTCTATTCCTTGGAACGGGAAGTTCAAAGGGTAGGACAAAGAAATCCAGAGCTCCCTGGATGAAAAAGAGATAGAGATTAATATTAAGAAGAAAAGGTGTGCTTATGACAGATGTCAGGTAGAAAATGCAATTAAGAACCAGGCTGAATGTGGAAAGATCAGAGGGGAAATGAGAAAACAAATAAGAGAGGAAAGGAGAGGGTATGAAAAGAGACTGGCAGCTAACGTAAAAGGGAATCCCAAGTCTTCAATAAGAATATAAATATTAAAAGGGTGGTAAAAGGAGTGGAGCCGATGAGGGACCAAAAAGGGGATTTACATATGGAGACAGAAGGCATAGCTGAAGTATTAAATGAATACAATGCATCTGTCTTCAAGGAAAAAGATGCTACCCTTGCTGTGGTGAAAGAGGAGGCCTTTGAGACACTAGTAGGGTTTAAAATTTACATGGATGAGGTATTGGATAGGCTGTCTGCACTTAAAGTTGATAAGGCAGCAGGACCAGATGAGATTCATCCAAAGGTACTGAGGGAAATGAGTGTGGAAATTGTGGAGGCACTAGCCATAATTTTTTGGTCTTCCTTGGACACAGTGCGGTGCCAGAAGACTGGAGAATTGCAAACATTACCCCCTTGTTCACAAAAGGATGTAAAGATAAACGCAACAACTACTGGCCAGTCTATTTAACCTGGGTGGTGGGGAAACTTTTAGAAACAATAATCTGGACAAAATCAATAGTAACATGGACAGATGCAGGTTAATTAAGTAAAGCCAGCATTGTTTTCTTAAGGAAAAATTATGTTTAACTAACTTGCTGGAGTTTTTTGAACAGGTAACAGAAAGGGTTGATGAGGGAAATGCTGTTTATGTGGTGTAGACGGACTTCCAAAAGGCATTTGGTACAGTGCCACACAACAGACTGGTGAGCAAAGGTCATAGAATAAAAGGGACGGTAACAACATAGATATGAAATTGGATGAGTGACAGGAAACAGAGGAGTATTAATGGCTGGAGGAAGGTTTATAGTGGTGTTCCCCAGGAGTGAGTGTTTGGACCCTTGCTTTTCCTGGTATGTGATAATGACCTAGACCTTGGTTTCCAGGGCACAATTTCAAAGTCTGCAGATGATATGAAACTTGGGAGCATTGTGAACTGAAGAGGATAGCGCAGAGCTTCAAAAGGATGTAGACAAATTGGTGAAATGGGCAGACAAGTGGCAGATGAAGTTCAGTGCGGGAGAAATGTGAAGCGATTCATTTTGTTAGGAAGAACATGAAGAAACAATATAAAATGAAGGGTTAAAACTCTAAATGTGGTGCAGGAGCAAAGGGACCTGAGTGTATATGTGCATAGTCAGGACAAGTTGACAAAGTGGTTAAAAAAGCATACAGTCTCCTAGGCTTTATTAATAGGGGCATAGAGTACAAGAGCAAGGACGTTATGTTGACTTTGTATAAGACACAAATTTGATCTCAGCTGCAATATTGCGTCCAACTCTGGGTGTCACACTTGAGGAAGGATGTGATGGCATTGGAGAAAGATTCAAGAGAATGGTTCCAGGGATGAAGAACTTCAGTTATGAACATAGATCAGAGAAGTTAGCATTGTTTTCCTTGGAGAAAAGAAAGCTGAGAGGAGATTTGATGGAAGTATTCAAAAGCATGAGGAGCCTGGACAGAGTAGTTTGGGAGAAACACTTCTCACTCGTCAGAGGATCGCGAACAAGAGGACACTGATTCAAGGTAATTGACAAAAGAAGCAAAAGTGATATCGGAGAAAACGTTTTCACGCAGTGGGTTGTTAAGGCCTGGAATGCAGCGCCTGCTATGGAAGCAGGATTGATCAAAGCATTCAAAAGGGAATTGCACAGTTATCTGAAAAGGCAGAATGTGCAGGGCTATGGGGAGAAGGCAGGAAAATGGCATGAAGGAAATTGCTCATTCAGAGAGCCAGTTCAGACAGGAAGGGTTGAATGGCCTCCTTCTATGCTGTAACAATTCTGTGATACTGTGATTCTGAGAACAGGGAGAGGCAATATAAATTGTGGTAGAATTCTAAAGGGGGAGCAGGAGCAAAGAGCTCGTGCACAAATTTTTGGCAGGGCAGTTGAAAAAGTGGATGAGAAAGCATATGGGATCCTAGGCTTTATTAATAGGGATTCAAAGTACAAAAGCAAAGAAGTTATAAACCACTTTTATAAAACACTGGTTTAACCTCAAATGCAGTGATGTGTCCAATTCGGGGCATTGCACTGGAGGAAGTATGTGAAGGCTTTAGTAAGAGTTTGGAAAAAATTTATGAGAATGGCTTCAGGGATGAGGGACTTCAGCTATGTGGATGGATTGGAGGAGGTGTTGTTTTACTTGGAGAAGAGAAGGTGGGGAGGAATTTGATAGAGATTTGAAATAAATTAGAAATTGTAACAAAATAGCACTTGCTGTTTCAGAAATAGTACCCCTTTCATTCATTTATCCTGTCAATTTTGGAGCCATTTTAGTGTCTAGATTTGCTGATGTGTTCAGTGTTGTAATGTTGCTGTGATTTAGGATTGGCTGCAAGAACAGTATGAACCATGCAAAGGATGGCGTTCCTCACGAGTCTGAAAGCCGTTGCAGTTACTCACATCAGTATGATAACAGAGTATATACCTGTAAGGTGAGTGCATTTCATATATTGACATCAATTTCAGCTACAGTGATTCTCCTGTAGTTCAAATCTAGCTGACACACTACTGAAGAGTAAAGAGAGTATGTATAGACAGAGCAAGCATTCCACAGTAACAAAACTCTGCATGATCAGCATATTTCATCTATTCTGCTGGAAAATAGATTTGAGTCTTAACAACATACATTTATATAGCACATTAATGCAACAGACCATCTTAACTTTGATGGCAGACCTGAGTAATTTCAGAGAGGCGGCTGAAGGTGTGAGCAAGGTGATAGGCTTTAAGGATATCTATTGGAGGGCCTTTAGGTTTAAGAGAGAGAATTCCAGAGAATGGGGAAAGGTGACTTAAAGCTCTCTTTTCATTGTACAGTAAAGTTTTTGTCTGTAAATTGATTTGCCTCTTTCAGCATGGGTTTTCTGTTAATTCCTTTTCTGAATTATTACAGAACCTATATTTTCAGAGACCCTCAGGTAATGTCAGGTAAAGAGTGGCCGCATTGGCTCATTTATCTTCCTCGTTCTTGATTAGTTAAGAGTTGATAGAAACTTTGGAACTTGAATTTTGTAATCCCTGGCCCTGGAGGCCTGTAAAGTCCATCATTACCTGAGTCAGTGGTGGACTTAGACTGAGCTGCTCTCAGGTGATTTCCTAGCTTGAAATGATCATGTCTTCATTAAAAGCCTGATTATATCTTTGTATAATGTTTCATGGTGTATAAATTTATCGCTAACTTCCACTAATATTCCCCTTCCAACATAACACATTTAGCTAGTGAATGAATATTTAAGAACTCCACTGATTACATGAATATGCAAAGTCATAAATGAAAATCTTGAATTTGGAAGCATTACACTTTTTTGAAGGCCCTTACAAGTTGATAAAAATGAATAACATTTGGTAAGTGTGTATTCTAATTTTGAAAATTAGATTTTACATCTTGCATTAAATTTCAATATACGTAAACAAGTTTTAGAATTAAAAAGCACCAAATCAAATCTTATTTTCTGTATTAATAATCTGTTATTATGATTTGAAGCTTAGGAATGGAATACTCCTTTGTCCCTCCATGTCTGTCTTCAAAGTTTTAAAAGCCTTCTGAAAACCCACCTTTACGACCAAGCTTTCAGTATGCAATCATACCGTCATAGTTATATACAACATAGATAGTCCTCCCTAACACAGTCCCATGGCTTGGCATTCATTCTTTGTTCTGTTTTGTTTATTTATTTTTCTTCCCCACCCCCTCTGTATCAAACTTTGGACATTTTCCAGATTAAAAGCATCATATAATAGTAAGCTTGAATGAGTGCAAGGCTTGTCTATAAAGTAAAAATTTCCTGTACTTTATAATTAAACTGCTCTATGGCTTCTAACCATGTATTCAATTAATGATGTGCAAGCAAATGCTTCAGTCTCTTAGACTGATATGAACAGCATGGAGCCTGGACATAAGCTCATCCCATCAGCTTTAAGAATAATGTGATCCATTTTTGGCACAGATCTGTAACATTTTGCTACGAGCATACTAATCATAGCTGTAGAAAATTAATAGGTTTAGAATGAGGAATTGATGGTGAACTAATTTTAAAGGCACTATTTGTGATTTTGTTTTTCTCCTTGTATTCATTTTTGATGGCTTATGATATTTATTAAATTGTTAGCTTAATAGGTTAGGTAAATGTGATTTCCACCCCTTCCTACCTCTGTAATATTCTCCATATAATATAATACCAATATTTTATAGTTCATATTGCAAGGCTTAAAGCAAAAAGATTTTTATCCTCATGGTTCAAATGGACAGGCTTAGTTTTCGTTGCCATTTAATCTCAAATAAAAGGGAAAAAAAGAAGCTTTTTGCCTTAGTCTACTGCATTCGTTGCTCCCAATGCGGTCTCCTCTACATTGGAGAGACCAAACGTAAACTGGGCGACCCCTTTGCAGAACACCTGCGGTCTGTCCGCAAGAAAGACCCAAATCTCCCTGTCGCTTGCCATTTTAACACTCCACCCTGCTCTCTTGCCCAAATGTCTGTCCTTGGCTTGCTGCATTGTTCCAGTGAAGCCCAACGCAAACTGGAGGAACAGCACCTCATCTTCCGACTAGGCATTTCCGGACTGAATATTGAATTCAACAACTTTAGATCTTGAACTCCCTCCTCCATCCCCACCCCTTTCCGTTTCTTCCCCCTTCCTTTTGTTTTTTCCAATAATTTATATAGATTTTTCTTTTCCCACCTATTTCCATTATTTTTAAATATTTTATGCCCTGCTAGTCTTTCCACCCCACCAGAGCTGTACCTTGAGTGCCCTACCATTCATTCTTAATTAGCACATTCGTTTAGATAATATCACCACCTTCAACACCTCTTTGTTCTTTTGTCTGTGACATCTTTTGATTATCTGCTCCTATCACTGCTTGCTTGTCCCTACAACCACACCACCCGCCCCACTTCTCTCCCCCCCCAACCTTAAACCAGCTTATATTTCATCCCTCTCCTAATATTCACTCAGTTCTGTTGAAGGGTCATGAGGACTCGAAACGTCAACTCTTCTCCGCCGATGCTCCAGACCTGCTGAGTTTTTCCAGGTAATTCTGTTTTTGTTTTGGGTTTCCAGCATCTGCAGTTTTTTGTTTTTAAGCTTTTTTACCTTTGTTGGGCTACAATTCCAAAGGGTGGAGCAACCTACCGCTATCTATCTTTGTTGGTGAGAACAGGTAGTGAGTACCAGCCAGCAATTCCTTGACCATAGAGTTCATGAAATCCAAACCTAATCCTATTTTCATCAATGTTCCAGAAGTATTTTGGTGGTGATTTCTAATTTTTCCCCCTCCAATCTGGAACTGCTGAAGCTATTTGCGGTATAACGGCAAAGATCTGGTTGAGATCAGTTAATGCAGTGCAGAATGAGGATTGAACTTTGCACCATTCTAGGATGATCCTGGAATCCAAAGATAGCCCTGGCTTCTTTTCTGTGCATAAACTTATCATCTTAAACCCTGCCCCCTGTCTTCTCCACCCTCATCTCCAACAGTAGGTGTGAGGAGCTCAGGGACTTATCACTGTAAGTAATGGGAAAAAGCAATGGGACTTGAGGCTGACCAGTGCCCTGGATGGCTTGCATCCTAGAGTCCTAAAAGAAGTGGCTGCTGAGATATTATTATTAATAATATTATTCCATATTCTACTGACCAGCTGCCTCAACCATTTCCCCCTTTTTCCCCTTACCTCACTAGACCAAACTTCCTCTAAAGTTCTCCCCTACCCTCACCTTGAACTTGCATTATTCTTTAGTTTGTCTCCTGTTTCCCCATATGTCTTCTCCAAATGCAATTGTCCATGAAACCAACATTCTGCTCCCTCAGTCCAATTCCCACTAAATTGCTAACCACCCAACTTCCTCTCCAGGTTCCCATGTTAGCTGATATTATTAATGGTTCTCTCTCCTTAAATGACAGCTGTCATCACCTTTCCCCTTAAATAACATCCCTTTACCCCACCAGCCTTGCAAACTAATGCCCTGTCTCCAAACTCATTTTTATTTCTAAAATTGTTTGAATGTTTGTTGCCTTCCAAATCTGCACCTACCTTTTTCCTGAAATCCACATTGGAATTCCTGTAATCAAGTTTTTGTCCTTGTTGCAATACCAAAACCGATCTTAACAAAGTCACAAATGACATCCTATGTGACTGTGGCAAATGTAAATTATCCATCCTTATCCTTCTTGATCTGTCTGCAGCCTTTGACACGTTAGCCACACCATCCTCTTCCAATGTCTCTCCACAGTCATCCAGTTGGGTGGGACTGTTCTCATCTGGTCCCAAATCTTTGCCTCTGATGTCCCCCAAGGATCTATCCTTGGTATTCTCCTATTTCTCATCTACCTGATGCCCTTCAGCGACATTGTTTGAAAATAGAGGTTTTGTTTTCACATGTGCGCTGATGATACCCAACACTACCTCACCACTACTTCTCTCAGCTCTTCCATTGTTGCTAAATTATCAGACTGCTTGCCCAACATTCAGCACTGGATGAACAGACATATCCTCCAATTGAATATTGGGAAGACCACGCTACTGCCTCCATCCCTCTTCCTGCCAGCTGTCTGAGGCATAACCAGATAGTTTTGCAACCTTGATGTCATATTTACACCTCTGTAAATTCACCCTGTCTTAGCACATTTGTTCCTGAAACCCTTCTTCATGTCTTTGTCACCATAAGGCCTGAATATCCCAAAGTGCGCCTGGCCGGCCCCCTATGTTCTACCCTCGTTTTGTAAACCTGAGGCCATTCATATTGTTGCTTGTGTCCTTACTTGCAGCAGGTCCAGTTTACCCATTATCCTTGCGCTCACTGACCTATATTCCCTCTTTCCTGTCTCTGTAATATGCTCCAGTCCTACAACCCCAAGAGATATCTGCGCTCATCTAATTATGATCTCTTGAGCATCCTGATTTCAATTTTAATTGTTCCACCGCTGGTGACTGTGCCTTCAGCTGCCTTGGTCCCAAGCTCTAGAATGTCCTCCCTCATCACCTCCACCTCTCTAATTCTCTCTTTAAGACGTTCCGTAACCTTAAAGCTTATGTGGCTTAGTGTCAAATTTTGCTTCATAGTGCTTCTGAAAAGCACCTTGGAATATTTTACTTTGTTAAAGGCATTATACAAGTTGTTGCTCACTGTTGGTGTCACTGTCAAATTTGACCAAATTTTTCCATTCAGCCATTGGAGCAGCCGAAGTGAAACTGCTGCTTACACTTTTTATTTAACAGTAAAGGATAGTTATGTCAGGTCTAATATCCTTGGCTGGGGAATAGGAGTTGTTTGAAATGGCACAAGCATGTTTAAATTCTGATTTTATTTCAGTCCTGTTATGAGCATGGAAAAGAAGTGATTGTAGTGCCCAAAACGTCTGCTTCCACAGACTCTCCTTGGTTGGGTCTCGCCATATACGCCTGGTCAGGGTGAGTGTCCAACGCCTTAATTACTTAACCACCAAATCGTATGTGCACTGAGACAGGATTAATTAAGAACCTCAAAGTAACTCTAGGAAAGAGTAATCATAACATGGCAGAATTTCATATTCAGTTTGAGAATGAGAAATGTGGGTCGATAACTTTAACCAACTCAGTCTTCATACCCTTGTGAATTTAAGTCGACTAAGAAAATAGGATAACAGGTGAGACAGTGGAGGTGCAGTGGCAGACATTTAAGGAGATACTTAATAACTCTCATCAAAGAGATATTCCATTGAGGAAGAAAGACCCCCCCCTAGAAAGATGCACCATCTATGGCTAACTAAGGAAGTGAAGGGTGATATCAAATTGAAAGAAAAGGTGCGCAATGTTGTGAAGATTAGTGGTAGGGCAGAAGATTGGGAAAGTTTTATAAACCAGTAAAACATGAGAACATGGGAATGTGGTGGCATGGTGGTATTATCACTGTAGTATTCCAGTAACCCAGGGTAATGCCCTGGGGGACCTGGGTTCGAATCCAATGAAATTTGAATTCAATAAAAATCTAGAATTAAAAGTCTGATGATGACCATGAAACCATTGCCAATTGTCATAAAAACCCACCTAGTTCCCTAATATCCTTTCAGGAAGGAAATCTGCTGCCTTCATGTGACTTCAGACCCAGACTCTTAAATGCCCTCTGAACAAGGGCAATTAGGGATGAGCAATAAATGCTGGCCTAGCCAGTGACGCCCACATCCCATGAATGATTAAAAAAAAACTTTTAAAAAAGACAGAAATTCAAGTGCGAAAGAAAAGGAAAAGAGTAGCTAAAGTGAGCATTAGCCCCTTATAGGGTGAGCCAGGGGAATTATTAAAGGGAAATGAGGAAATGGCAGAAGCTTTGTACATCAGAGTATTTTGTACATTGTCACAACAGAAGACACAAAATACCCCCCAAAAATAGTTAAAAATTGAGTGAAAATGGAGGGAGGAACTTAGAACTATCAAGAGAAAAAGTAATGGGACTTGAGGCTGAGAAGTGCCCTGGACCTGATGGCTTGCATCCTAGAGCCCTAAAAGAAGTGGCTGCTGAGATAATGGATGCATTGGTTGCAATCTTCCAAAATTCCTTAGATTCTGATAAGACCCCAGCTGATTGGAAACAGCAAATGTAACACTTCTATGCAAGAAAGGAAAAAGACAGAATGCAGGAAACTATAGGCCAGTTAGCCTAACATTGTCATTGGGAAAATGCTAGAAGCCAGTATGAGAGGTAGTAGCAAAACATTTCAAAAATCATAATACAATCAGAAAGAGTCGATGTGGTTTTGTGAGGGATAAATTGTGTTTGACAATTGTTATGATCCCAGCTGATGTTAACACTGGACAAATCAGATCCCAGAGTGAAACCTGGCTTGGTTTAACTTAGCAAACACATGAGTTCCCTAAACTCAATTCCCCAGCAGGCTTGTAAGATTTCTTCTTAGAGAGATTAGGCCTACTGTCTGCACTCTCTGGCATACATGTATTAACTGACCTCTCTTCAGTGTTTCCCTGTCTCTGTCCCTGGACCCCTGTTGCTAGGCAACGGTACAGTTTTTTTCTGACTTTTTTTTAACTTCACTAAACTACCAACTTCTTGGTAACCCATCTCTTCACATCAAGAATTGTCAAACCTCATTAAAAATGCATGTATACAAACAAGGCCCTAGATTTCCTGGTAGCCACTCACAGAAACCTCTAAATGAACTAAAACTAGACGACTGGCTAATTAACAGGAAACAGGGTAGAATTTTCCATGCCCGCTGGCATTGGGCATTCGGCACCTTGAACGGACAATATGGTGAGAAGGCCAGCAATCGGTTTCATGGTGTTGTTTGCAATCGTCTGCTCAGCCCATTGATGGTGGACCACATTTCCTGCCATGGGACATTGAGAACCTCATTGTATTACACCTGTGTCTCACTATAAGGCCAGCCCGTCGGAATCATTCCACCCTCCCACCCCGGTTTGTCCGCCCACGCCAGTGGGGAAACACATCGGTGCAGAACACATCTTGACGAGTGTGATGTGCAGAGGTGGGACTTACCGCCAGAGCCTTGCTCACATCGCAGACATCCGAGGAGCAGAAGATGCTGGAGCCAATAGCAATGGCACACTGGAGGAATATCCATGGCATGCTGGGTGGATTCTCATGTGTCATGGCTATGTCGCAGTGCAGCCCACAGAATTTGGAAAGTCACCATTAAGAGTCTGCCCATAACGGATGATGGTTGAGAGGGTGGAGAGGAAGGTCCAGCTGTGTTTGGGACAGGAAGATGTATTGGGCGGTGGGAAGTGAAAGTCCAGGATCGTTGGAAGTCAGGAAGCAAAGGTGTTAGGCTGAGGTTGGGGGGGTGAACAAAGGTGTCGGGGGAGGAGGGGGGAAGGGGGGAGAAGATGGAAACTGGAGAGGTAGGTATAAGGGGGAGTGAAAGACGTAAGGAAAGGAGTTCAGAGGAGGGGAAGGAGTCCAGGGGAGGAAGGAGTGCTGAAGTGTTTTGTCATTTACTAACAATTTAGAAAACAAGCACCCACACACCCCTATCTGCTCCCTGTGTAAAACCGGAAGGGGCCCTTATTCTTTTTCTACACCAGAGGGCAATACATACAGGACTTGGCACACTCTAATGGCAGGTTTTTTATATAGCACTTATTTTTAACTAAAATGTCCTTTTACAAAAAAGCATAAACAAAAACATCACAAGTGTGGAGAGGAGAGGGAGTGCAGGGGAAGGATAGGGGTGTGGAGAGTGGAGGAAGGAATGTGGAGAGGGGAAGGAGCCAGGCTGGAGGAAGGAGTCAGTTTGGAGGAAGGGCCAAGGGTGGCGGAAGGAGTCGGGAGGGGGAAGGACTAGGAGGTGGGGGGTGAGTCTGGGGTCGGGGGGGCAAAGGATTTCAATGGCAGGAGTCAATGCTTTTGTGAGACAGTGCTTGCACAAGACTCTGAAAGGTCCTGCCACACAGACACTTCTCCCTCTAGATTCACTCGTTAGCCAGCTGCTCCTTCTGCGGTGACAGAGGACGAGGTTGAGGGGCTCACAAACAAAGGGGACTCGGAGAGCAAGGGCAACCTCTGAGATTACTGAGTGGATGATCCAGGGATGTCCAGCTGCTGCTCCCCCTCCCTTCAGGTTCCCAGGGACCCCGGCCTGACTCCTTGAGGGGAAGGAGCACCAGGAGGGCAGGTCGAGGTGCCCTGTTTCCCTCTTGCGTTGCCACTGCAAGAGCTCAGCTATGGCTCCCGCAATCAAGTGCAGGCCCACACACATCTCTGTGTTCTGCTGGACCAGGGTCTCCACGACGCCTGCCATCCTCCCCATGGAGACCTCCATATATGCACATGTGGGCACCACTTTATCAGAGAGCAGGCTGACGCACTCTTCCGACTCGCAGGCCACTCTGTTAAGAGCTTTCAGCACCTCTGCGTGATGTTCTCACGCCTTCTGTCGACTCTCCAAGATGAGTTGGAAGGTCTAATCCGGAGGTTCATCATCTGACTCGGACCTCACAAATGTCTGTTCTCCAGCAGTCATCCAAGTTGGGGAGTGTGGTAAATGGTGTAAAATTTCAAACTTTTGGAGGATTGGCAAACAGTGAGCATACGAATTAGGAGCAGGAATAGGCCATCGGCCCCTCGATACAAATTGTTTTCAACGAGTCCTAGATAGTCTAGCAGAGTGAGCAAACAAGTGACAGATGGAATTTAATATGGAGAAGTGTGAGGTGATGCATTTTGGCGGAAGGGATAAAGAGAGGCAATATAGACTTAATGGCACAGTTCTAAAGAGTGCACAGGAACAGAGGGATCTGAGGTTGCATGTGCACCAATCTTTGAAGGTGGCAGGACATGATTGGGAGCATGGATAGCAAAGTATACGGGATCTTGGCCTTCATAAATAGAGGCATTGAGTACAAAAGCAGGGAAGTTTTGATGATCCCATATAAAGCTCCGGTTCTGGTCACCACACTTTAGAAAAGATGCCTGAGAGCATGTAGAGGAGATTTACCAGAATGGTTTTTGGGATAGGATGATTTAGTTACAAGGCTAGGTTGGAAAGGCTGGGGTTGATCTTCTTGGAACAAAGGAGATTAAGGGACATTTGATAGAGGTGTACAAGATTATGACAGGCTTAGATAAGTTAAACAAGAACAAACTCTTCCCATTAGCTGATGGTACAAGAACTAGGAGACACAGATTTAAGATTTTGCAGGGGGAGTATGAGGAAGAATTTTTTACACAGTGAGTGTAATCACCTGGAATTGCTGCACATGAGAATGGCGGAAGCAGAAAGAACCAATTATTTCAAAATGAAATTGGATGGCCACTTGAAGGCAATAAACTTGCAGGGCTATGGGAATTGCGCAGGGTAATGAGACTAATTGGATTGCTCTGTGGGGAGCTGGCATGGACCACCTTTTGTGCTGTTCAATGAAAGCAGAAATACAATTCAATGTACAATGCAAGACACCAACAAAATATTGTTGAAGAACAATATTTGATTGACTGTAAACAGAAATGCACTACAGACATTCCCAAACTGCAGTACAAGCACCCTGGGGGTACATGAGACATCTCTGGAGGGTGTGTGACGGAACTGTGCAAAGATGGATTCCCTTGAACATCCTCTCCACTTGTGCTTTCACTCTCTCATGCTTTTCTAGATTTCAAACTACATCATGGCGTGTTCCAAAATATTTTTCCCTTTAAGTCCTTGAATTGAATGAAAAGTCTCATTTAAATCACCTCATTCTAATTGCAACACAAATTCAGTGATTTATTCTTTCCTGTGTTGTTTGATGTAGTAGAACTGCATTTATCTGGTAAAGCATGCTTCCTGAAGGAAGTGAGACATTTTGCTTTCATCCCTTTACCTTAAAATAATAAAGGAATAGTGTAGATAACAATAGGAATGTGTCTGATGTGATCAAATGATCAGGCCACCATGTGAGTTGCAGCTTTTAAATGAAATTATGGCAGTTATAAAAGCCAACAATAATTATAGGGCAGTTTCTGCAAGCTCGTACCACCAAAATATAGGTAGTTTCATTAAAAGTAAAGTTAGTTTGCCGTCTTTATTGACCTTTGTTCATAAATTAACAAGCAGGCTTATCTTGAAGAGAAAATGTTTTATTATGCATGCACGGCACTTCAGGGATGAAGTGACTTTAGATAGGTTGGAATTTGCCGAAACAGCTGTGAAAATCTTGCACCACAGGATCAATGTTATGACAAAACAGCTTGCTTCCTGAAGAGTGCCCTCTATAATATTCACCACAGTTACTGTGTGGAATTTTATTTTTTTGGAGTTGGGTGGGGTGGTGGTGGAGTGGGGGAATGATGTGGTTACGCAGTGTTGACTTGTGAAGTCTCAATCAAAATAACATTGTTTGATGCAGTAGAACTTCACATATTAGAGCTAGGCCAGGGCATGTTCTGACCATTGGTTTTGGTTAATCAAAATACAGATCAACAAAGAAAACACGCACAACCAATCCTGCTATTGTATTTTTTTTACGTGATGCTGACATCTCTTACGAGATAAGGCAGGGGAGTAGGACTAGGAAGCATGCTCTTTCAGAGAGTCAGTGCAGACTTGATAGGCCAAATAGCCTCCTCCTGCACTGTAAAGATTCTGTGACTTCTTTGACTAGATTCTATCTCCCACATTCCATCATGGTGCATTCTTGGGCTTCCACGGCTTTTTGTCCATTTGAAGATCTTGAATTGAACGAATTTAAGTCTCATTTAATAAAATAAGGAATTTCAGTTTGATTAATTATAACTCAATGTATGGAAATGTGTTCCTTTGACCAGTAACCACTATATTAAGTGTTGGCATTCCATATTTCAAAGCATTTTGATTGCCAATCCATGTTTGAATAAAGTAAAGAATTGGTACTATTTAACATCAAAGAACAGGATAGATTGATTCAGCCAATAATCCAAAAAAAAAACCAGCACCTGCAGACTGTCTGCTGAAACCTTTGGGGACTAAAGTGGTTCCCATCAGCAGCGCATCCACTGTCAAAGAGAATAATGAGAAAATCTTATTCTTTATTTCATCAGGAATGTTGTAATTTTTTGCAGATTAGCATTACAGATGGGATTCCATTTTCCAAAATATCAATTTTATAAATACAACAATTGAGCAAACACTGAAGTCTGTGCGAGGTAGAAATTGTCAAATTACAGTAATGAAGTATAAAGAATGAGTTCAGTGCTTTTTCAGCGTTTTTGAGAAAGCTTGGTTCAAAACAAGTTCAATTTAAAAACACACAATTTGCTGCTGTGCCCAGCACAATTGATAATCCTGGTTGATTTTCCCCTCCTTTGCCTGGAGCACTATGGACACTACAACAGCCTGAAATCAACTGATCCAGCAGAAAATCTTGCGAGAACTCTCTGAAGATCCTGATGTACAAAAAACTCAGTTAAGGTTGGTGTAACATCATCATCATTCTCTGGGGCTGCAATTGAAGTAACTCAGTTGTCATGGAAGCTTTGAAGAGACTCGGTGAACGTTCACTCTCTCACGTGGGCCTTGTCTGTAGCTCCAGACAGAGAGAACTAGTGAGTCATTAAAGCCTGCAACCCGTAGCAGGTCCTGATGGGGACTGGGGATAATTAGGAGACTGGGGTCGCAGTTGATGCCTGGGGAAATTGATGTCTTGTTGGTTTTGCAGATAATTAGTTTTTATTGTAGGGCTAGGGACTTTATTTTGTGTTATATCTACTCAGATGTAACTGAAAAGTGGACAGATGGCAAAAAGCAAGCAGTGTTAAAAAGAACGCACTAATTGTTAGTGATGAAAAACAAACAACATTTACCATGTTAATACTAGTTCACTTGCTGAAATCGCTGGTGAGAATACAACTACTGACCAAGCATGAGTCTGAGCCAGTGAAGTGAAACCTTGACATCATTTACAAGACAGGACCTATATTAAAGAGATGTAAATATGAGAAAATGTACATTGAAATGGGATTCACTTGGACTGGAGCCACGGAATACCCTCAGCCACGATGCGTGTTATGTGGTGAAGCCCTTTGTAATAATGAGCTGAAACAATCTCTTCTACACAGACACTTGGAAACAAACCTTAACACAAGGACAAACGATCAAACTTTTTCAAGTGGACTCGGACATTGGGAAATGGACATAATGAGCAAGAGAGTTTTGCCGTTCTGTTTCTGATGACAATTTTAAGGCCCTTGAAGCCTCATGGTTAGTTACAGAGTTGTGAAGTCAGAATAAACTCACCATAGGGGACCTAATGCTACCTGTGGCTGCGGACCTGGTAAGCACTACGCTTCGATAAAAGACCTTTTAAAAATAAACTCAGTTTGTGCAATTATCAAGCAGCATAATGTTACATCGAATTAATGACATGGCCAATGATCTCCCAACTCAGCTAGTGAACCACGTCATTAGGAGCGAATAGTTTATTTTGCAGCTGGACGAATCCTAGACAAAGCAGACTCGACTCACCTTTTGGTACATATGCGGTATAGTATGAAGGTGCAATACATGAGCATGTTTTATTTTGTCAGACACTGCATGCCATATTAACAGCTAAGGTTTTCCATCTAACAGCTTTATAAATAAACATGATACCATCTAGTCATCTGCACCAATGGAACAAAGTCAATAACTGGTGGGACACAGTGGAGTAGTAACACATATTGGAGCAATCATTCGCAATTGTAGTGCAGAAGCACCTGTTTCCAAAAATATGCTTGCTAACTTGGAGGAGATCCTTACAATGCTGCGAAGGCAGTAAACGTCATAGAAGTTCCACTTTTGAGCAGAAAATATTTTGGAATTCAGTGCGTTGAGTTGTGAAGAGAGTACATCACTCCATTGCTCCACATGGAGGTTCAATGGCTGTCACGTGACAAGGTTGTAGTACATTTCTTTGAATTCCATTCTGAGGTCAATTTATCTTTACAGACCACTAATACCCACTCTTTCACTGCCTGCATAACATGGCCTGGCTCTCACGGCTGGGCTACTAGTTAGATATATTCTCTCACCTGAATGAGCTACACCTAGGACTTCAAGGGCTAAGGGCAACCATCTTCAATACCCAGGTCAAAATTGAGCAAATGATGGTCATGCTGGCATTCTGAGCTTGCTTTGTGGAGGAATACAACATTGAAATTATCCCAAATGCAAATGAATTCCTGACAATTAATTAATTACAGTTGCTGGACAATGTTAAAGGTGACATCAAGCAACATCTCACTGAACTGGTGAGACAATTAGGTTTTGTGCATTTCCCTTTGAGGGAAAATAACCCATAGAGTCTGTGAACATTTCTCAATTTTTTTCTGCAGTATCTATGCTGTAAGGGAGCAAGAGAATTTCCTGGATGTCTCAACTGATAGATTCAAGATTGAGTTACAGCAAAAACAGTTGGCAGGGATTGCCAAACTGTCAGACAGGGCCATTGCGGTTTAGATGCTGTTTGCTGTAACTTAACTGTGTACCTTTTCCTCATTCTATGGAATGAAATCAAAGTATCATTTGTGACTGTGTAGACAAAATCTTATGACTTAAACTACCATACCAAACATTATGTGCCTATGCTGGAACAAACAACCTCATCTGTCACAAAAAAGGCAAGCGGTATTTTTAAGCCATTGTTTTAAATTGTACATGTGTATTATTGCATAATGCTTTGGTATTAAATGAGTTAAAATATCAAACCTGATATTGCTGGTGTAAGCAGGCAGCTAGTAGACCTGGAAGTGGGTGCAATCAGTGTAATTTGGGAACTAATGATCTGCAGGAAGAATAGAAAAGTACACACGTTATTTAATGCTGAATGTATTGATTTGGTTGAAAAACTTGTTACATCTTGCAGGTATGTGATTGAGTGTCCAAATTGTGGGATCATTTATCGTAGTCGGCAATATTGGTTTGGAAACCAGGATCCGGTGGACACTGTGGTGAGAACAGAAATTGAACACGTTTGGCCTGGAGTGAGTAATGCAAATTCCATTTCTCATATAGATATTATGTGATTACCCAACCCTTTGTTATCCAGACATTATTAGCAGAACAAGAGTAGTAAAATGTGAGCAGTTTTCAACACGGAATCACACAGTGCAGAAGAGGCCCTTCAGCCCATCGAGTCTGCACCGACACATGAGGATCTGTATGGGTAGAGCTGAGAAACACTAACGGGCAAAAAACGTTAGTGGGCGTTGGATATCGACCCCCAAGCTGTAGTGGTGATGTTGGGAATGGCATTAAACAGGAAATTAGAGACGCATGTAATAAAGGAACATCTGTAATTATGGGTGACTTTAATATGCATATAGATTGGGCAAATCAAATTAGTAACAATGACGTAGAGGAGAAATTCCTGGAGTGTATACGGAATGTTTTTCTGGACCAATACATTGAGGAACCGACAAGAGAATAGGCCATCCTCGACTGGGTGTTGTGTAACGAGAAAGGAATAATTGGCAATCTAGTTTTGCAAGGCCCCTTGCAGATGAGCGACCATAATATGATAGAATTCTTCATCAAGATGGAGAGTGAAGTAGTTGATTCTAAGACTTGAGTCTTGAATCTTAATAAAGGAAACTATGATGGTATGAGGTGCGAGTTAGCTATGATGGATTGGGAAACATTACTTAAAGGGATGACGGTGTATAGGCAATGGCAAACATTCAAAGAGCGCATGGGTGAACTGCAACAATTGTTTATTCCTGTCTGGTGCAAAAGTAAAACAGGTAAGGTGTCCAAACCATGGCTTACAATGGAAATTAGAGATAGTTTTAGATGCAAGGAAGAGGCATCCAAATTGGCCAGAAAAAACAACAGACCTGAGGATTGGGAGCAGTTTAGAATTCAGCAAAGGATGACCAAGGGATTGATTAAGAAGGGGAAAATAGAGTCCGAGAGTAAGCTTGCGGGGAACATAAAAACTGACTGTAAAAGTTATCATAGGTAGGTAGAAAAAGATTGGTGAAAACAAATGTAGGTCCCTTACAGTCTGAAACAGGGGAATTTATAATGGGGAACAAAAAAATGGCTGACCAACTAAATACATACTTTGGTTCTGTCTTCACAAAGGAGGACACTAATAATATACCAGAAATGTTGGGGAACACAGGGTTTAGTGAGATGGAGGAACTGAAAGAAATCAGTATTAGTAGGGAAATGGTGTTGGAGAAATTGATGGGATTGAAGGCCGATAAATCCCTGGGGCCAGATAATTTACATCCCAGAGTACTTAAGGAAGTGGCCCTAGAAATAGTGGATGCATTGGTGGTCATCTTCCGAGATTCTATAGACTCTGGAACAGTTCCTACAGATTGGAGGGTAGCTAATGTAACCCCACTATTTAAAAAGAGAGGCAGAGAGAAAATGGAATTGTAGACCAGTCAGCCTGACATCAGTAGTGGGGAAAATTCTTGAGTCCATTATAAAAGATTTAATAGTTGAGCACGTGGAAAACAGTGGCAGAATCGGACGGAGTCAACATGGATATACGAAAGGGAAATCATGCTTGACAAATCTACTGGAATTTTTCGAGGATGTAACTAGTAGGGTTGATGAGGGGGAGCCAGTGGATGTGGTTTATTTGGACTTTCAGAAAGCTTTCGACAAAGTCCCACATGAGAGATTGGCGTGTAAAATTAAAGCGCATGGGATTGGGGGTAGTGTATTGAGGTGCTTAGAAAACTGGTTGGCAGACAAGAAACAAAGAGTAGGAATAAACGGGTCTTTTTCTGAATTGCAGGCAGTGACTAGTGGGATACCATAGGAATCGGTGCTGGGACCCCAGTTAGTCACAATATATATTAATGTTAGGAGAGGGAATTAAATGTAATTTCTCCAAATTTGCAGATGACACAAAGCTGGGTGGGAGGGTGAGCTATGAGGAGGATGCAGAGAAGCTTCAGTGTGCTTTGGACAAGCTGAGTGAGTGGGCAAATGCATGGCATATAATGTGGATAAATATGAGGTTATCCATTTTGGTAGCAAAAACAGGAAGGCAGATTATTATCAGAATGGCTATAAATTGAGAGAGGGGAATGTGCAACGAGACCTGGGTGTCCTTGTACAGCAGTCACTGAAGGTAAGCATGCAGGTGCAACAGGCAGTAAAGAACGCAAATGGTATGTTGGCCTTCATAGCCAGAGGATTCAAGTACAGGAACAGAGATGTCTTGCTGCAATTGTACAGGGCTTTGGTGAGACGACACCTGGAATATTGTGTGCAGTTTTGGTCTCCTTATCTGAGGAAGGATGTACTTGCTATAGAGGGAGTGCAATGAAGGTTTACCTGACTGATTCCTGGGATGGCGGGACTGACATATGAGGAAAGATTGAGTCGGTTAGGATTATATTCGCTGGAGTTCAGAAGAATGAGGGGATCTCATAGAAACCTATAAAATTCTAACTGGACTAGACAGAGTAGATGCAGGAAGGATGTTCCCGATGGTGGGGGAGTCCAGAACCAGGGGTCACAGTCTGAGGATGTGGGGGACCATTTAGGACTGAGATGAGGAGAAATTTCTTCACCCAGAGAGTGGTGAGCCTGTGGAATTCGTTACCACAGAAAGTAGTTGAGACCAAAACATTGTATGCTTTCAAGAATGAGTTAGATATAGTTCTTGGGGCGAAAGGGATCAAGGGGTATGGGGAGAAAGCGGGAGCAGGCTATTGAGTTGGATGATCAGCCGTGATCATAATGAATGGCGAAGCAAGCTCGAAGGGCCGAATGGCCTACTCTTGCTCCTTGCTTCTATGTTAAACACCTGACCTACCCACCTAATCCCATTTACCAGCACATGGCCCATAGCCTTGAATGTTATGATGTGCCTATTGCTCATCCAGGTACTTTTTAAAGGATGTGAGGCAACCGCCTCCACCACCCTCCCAGGCAGTGCATTCCAGACCATCACCACCCTCTGGGTAAAAAAGTTTTTCCTCACATCCACCCTAAACCTCCTGCCCCTCACCTTGAACTTATGTCCCCTCGTGACTGACCCTTCAACAAAGGGGAACAGCTGCTTCCTATCTACCCTGTCCATGCCTCTCATAGTCTTGTACACCTCGATCAGGTCGCCCCTCAGTCTTCTCTGCTCCAACTTGGGTTGTTTATCCAAGTCTATCCAACCTCTCTTCATAACTTAAATGTTTCATCCCAGGCGACATCCTGGTGAATCTCCTCTGCACCCCCTCCAGTGCTATCACATCCTTCCTATAACTGGTGATCAGAACTGCACACAGTATTCCAGCTGTGGCCTCACCAATGTTCTATACGACTCCAAGATGATCTCCCTACTTTTGTAATCTATGCCTCAATTGATAAAGGCAAGTATCTCATTTGCCTTTTTCACCACCCCTCCGCCTTCAGAGATCTATGGACACACACGCCGAGGCCCTTTTGTTCTTCAGAACCTCCTAGCGTCATGCCATTCATTGAATACTTGCTTGTCAAATTACTCCTTCCGCACTTTTCAAGGTTAAATTCCATCTGCCACTTATCTGCTCTTTGGTCCATCCCGTCTATATCTTCCTGTAGCCCAAGACACTCAACCTCACTGTTAACCACCCGGCCAATCTTTGTGTCATCCACAAACTTACTAATCCTACCCCCCAGATAGTCATCTAAGTCATTTATATAAATGATGAATAATAGGGGAACCAGCACAGATCCCTGTGGTACGCCACTGGACACTGGCTTCTAGTCACTAAAGCATCCTTCTGTCATCACCCTCTGTCTCCCACAACTAAGCCAATTTTGAATCCACCTTATCAAATTACTCTGTATCCCATGTGCCTTTGTCTTCTTTATAAGTCTCCCATGTGGGACCTTGTCAAAGGCTTTGCTGAAATCCATATAAACTAC
Source organism: Carcharodon carcharias (assembly GCF_017639515.1). Taxonomy (NCBI): domain Eukaryota; kingdom Metazoa; phylum Chordata; class Chondrichthyes; order Lamniformes; family Lamnidae; genus Carcharodon; species Carcharodon carcharias. Next base: position 37,014,677 of record NC_054486.1, read on the forward strand.
ATCAACTGCACTACCATATTCTATATACCTGGTCACCTCTTCAAAAAATTCAATCAAATTTGTTAGGCATGACCTCCCTCTGACAAAGCCATGCTGACTATCCCTGATCAAACCTTGCCTCTCCAAGTGGAGATAGATTCTCTCCTTCAGAATTTTCTCCAATAGTTTCCCTACCACTGACGTGAGACTCACTGGCCTGCAGTTCCCTGGCTTATCTCTACAACTCTTTTTAACTAGCAGAACCACATTAGCTGTTATCCAGTCCTCTGGTACCTCCCCCGTGGCCAGAGAGGAATTAAAAATTTGGGTCAGAGCCCCTGCAATCCCCTCCCTTGCCTCCCTCAGCAGCCTGGGACACAAACCATCTGGACCTGGAGAGTTGTCCACTTTTAAGCCTGCCAATACCTCCAATACATTGTCACTCCCTATATCAATTTGCTCAAGAAGTCTTGCAGTCTCTCTCCCCGAGTTCGATACTTTCATCCTCATTTTCTTGGGTGAAGACAAATGTGAAGTTTTTGTTCAACACTCTACCGATGTCTTCTGGCTCCACCCATAGATCCCTTGGTCCCTAATGGGCTCTACTCTTTCCCTGGTTATCCTCTTCCCATTGATATACTTATAGAATATCTTGGGATTTTCCCTACTTTTACGAGCCAGAGCTTTCTCATATCCCCTATTTGCTCTCCTTATTGCTTTTTTAAGCTCCACCCTGCCCTTTCTGCACTCCACTAATGCCTCCGCTGATGTGCTCCCCTTGTACCTGCTAAAAGCCTCTCTTTTCCTTCTCATTGTATCCTGAATATCTTCGGTCATCCATGGTTCTCTGGGCTTGTTACTCCTTCCTATCACCCTAGAGGGAACATGTTGAGCCTGTATAAAAGCAAAAAACTGCGGATGCTGGAAATCCAAAACAAAAACAAAAATACCTGGAAAAACTCAGCAGGTCTGGCAGCATCTGTGGAGAGGAACACAGTTGAGCCTGTACCCTCCCCATTTCCTTTTTGAACAACCCCCACTGCTCTTCTGTAGATTTCTCCACAAGTAGCTGTTCCCAGTTGACCTTGGCCAGATCCTGTCTTATTTTACTAAAATCCGCTCTCCCCCAATCCAAGACATTTTTTTGCAACTTGCCTATACAGTGAACTCTATTATAGAGCTGGAGCATCGAGGGGAAGCCTTTTTTCAACCATTTTACGGCACTAGCTGCCATCTGGACTAAAGAGCTGAAATTGGTTATGTGAGAGTGGCTGCCCTTGACATTGAGGCAGCATTTCACCGAGTGTAGCATAAATGAGCCTTAGCAAAACTGGAGTCAATGGAAATCAGGGCAAACTGTTCACTGGTTGGTGTCGCACCTGGCACAGAAGAAGATGGTTGTGGTTGTTAGAGGTCAATCTTAGAGGTTGTTAGAGGTCACTCAATCTCTCCTCACTAATCTTTGCCACATTGTACGTTTTCTCTTTCAATTTGACACTGTCCTTAACTTCCTAGGTTGACCATGGTTGGTTTATCCCCTTCCTTGAATCCTTCTCCCTCACTGGGATATATCTTTGTTGAGAGTCATAAACTGTTTTCTTAAAAGTCTGCCATTGTTCAACAACCGTCTTTCCTGCTAAACTGCTTCCCCAGTCCACTTCAGCCAACTTTGCCCTCATTCCATTATAATAGGCCTTATTTAAGTGTATCACTCTCAAACTGAATGCTAAATTCTACTATATTATAGTCACTGTTTCCTAGGGGATCTTTTACTCTGAGATCATTTATTAAACCTGCCTCATTACACATTACCAGATCCAAAATAGCCTGATCCCTGGTTGGATTCACACAACATATTATCCTAAGAAACTGTCTGAATACACTCTATGAATTCTTGCTCGTGTCAACCTCTGCCAATTTAATTTTCCCAATCTACATGAAGATTAAAGTCACCCATGATTAATGTACTGGCTTTTTTACATGCCATCATTATCTCCTGATTTATTCTCTATACTGTCAGGGAGGCCTATAGACTACTGCCACCAGTGTCTTCTTCCCTTGTTATTTTTTAACCTCCACCCATATGGATTCTGCATCTTCCAATCCAAGATCCTTTCTTCCTATCGTACGTATTCCATCTCAAACTAACAAAGCTACCCCACCACCCTTTCCTTCCTGTTTGTCCTTTCGAGAAGTCACATAGCCCTGAATATTTAGTTGCCAGCTTTGATCTCCTTGTAACCATGTCTCTGTAATGGCTATAAGATCATACCCATTAACTCTATTTGTGCCATTAATTATTTTGTTCCAAATACTATGTGCATTTAAGTAAAGGGCCATTAATTTTGCCTTTTTAAAAATTTTTCCCCCTTTGACCCTATTTGCTGCTGGGTTTTTTTATGTTCGCACACTCTTTCCCTTCCTGTCACACTCTGTATATCATTATCTAAATAGCTGCCCTGCAACCCTGCCAAACCTTTTTGCTTTGTAAGTCTACCTATCCTCTTCCCAGAACCGCCCCCCCCACTCCCGCTCTATTTAGTTTAAAGCCCTCTCTACAGCCCTAGTTATCCAGTTATCCAGTTTTCCTTAACTCAGACCCGTAGTTCCTCGAGCTACAAACACTTGGTACAGATGTGTTTGTTCTGGATTACCTTGGTGTCCAGCAGCTCCCACATGCTGCAGCGTCCTGCCATCGCTATTGTATTTTATTCATTTTTAAAAATTAATTACTCTAGTATCTTCACTCATTACACTTTATTGTAATTTTTTTTTATCCATACCTGTATCGATGTTATACTTAACAAGCTAGCTTTAAGAAAAAGAGAAAAAAAAGGTGAGATCTAAACACAAACTAAAGATCTTACTTTTACTTTAAAGACTAGAAATACTCACCAATCCTACTCAGCAATCAGCTGCCCTCTGCACTCTTTTCTTTCTCGCACTCTTTAATGGTCTCACACTCCTGTCGCACTCGCTCCCTGTAAGTGATCACGCTGCTTCTCTCTCATTCTCCCGCTGTAAATGGCCCCGCTGTTTCACTCTCTCTTTCTCGCTGTAAACGACCCCACTGTTTCTCTCACACTCTAAGAAACCAGTATGTTACACCAAGTGTTTCTCCTCTCTGCATTTTTCTGTTTTTAAGCCATGCCCATAATGCCATCACAATCTCTGACAGAATCCTGTTTGGTTATCTCACAGATTGTTTGAAACGTAGGTCTCTCATAACTTGCAGTGCTGGAACTAAAGAATCCTTTTATTTGTTCCCTTTACTCTTAAAGTGTGTGATGTGAAAGGTATTTAAAATTAGGAATTCCAGAAACAGATCTAGTTGCAGTCAAGAGCACAGCACCTAGAGCTAAAAAGAATGCCAATGTTGCTGTGGTATTGAGTGATTAAAGCACAGATGTTTATTTGCTTTAATGCTGAAACAAATCTTCAGTCTGGGGTGGTTTGAAATGATAAAAGGCATAATCTTTTCTTGGATTTCTCTGTAATACACCAAATTCTGAAACTGACTGTGTTCTGTTGGTGATACGGATGATTCTGCTTCTAAGTCTGGTCACAAAATGAATTGCTGAGGAGCAAGAGAGTAAAAGCAGTAGGCTGATTGACTCCAACTTTACTCCTTTCTTTGGAGTTGAGAGGGGAAACTGACTGCTGCTGGCATCATCTTGAAATACCACAGCTTATTCTGGGAAGTGATGGAGGATTGCAAGCATAAACCTGCCCTGTAATTTTATTAATATTTCACAAATAATGCTCAGTAAAATGACACCTCTCTTTTTCAGAGTGATGGATTTCTAAAGGACAATAATAATGCTGCGCAACGATTGCTGGATGGCATGAATTTGATGGCACAGTCAGTTTCAGAATTTGGTGCAAAACCAACCAAAGCCGTGACAGACTGGCTAACAGACCGGATTGCACCAGCCTATTGGAGACCAAACTCTCAGATTATCGTAAGTGTCAAGTCATCTCTCTTAGGATTTTCTACTGTAGCTCTACCCTTCCCTTCTATTGCACAACATTCCTGACATCTGAACAGGTGACTGTACTGTAGCTCTACCTTTCTATTCTCGAGTCATATGGGTTATTTATGGCACCGAAGTAGGCTATTTGACTCACTGAGTTTACATCCACTCTCCATTAGGATGGAAAGTGAAGTAGTCCAATCTGAAACTAGGGTCCTAAACTTAACAAAGGAAACTACGAAAATATGAGGTGTAAGTTGGCTAAGATAAATTGGGGATAAACCAAGGCTAATATTTAAGGAACAAATATATGCAGTGCAACAGTTATACATTCCTTTCTGGTGCAAGAACACAACAGGAAAAGTAGCCATCCTTGGCTAACAAAAGAAATTAAGGATAGTATTAGATCCAAAGAGTCATATAAAATTGCTGGAAAAAATAGCAAGCCTGAGGATTGGAGCAGTTTAGAATTCAGCAAAGGAGGACCAAGAGACTGATTATGAGGGGAAAAATAAAGTATGAGAATAAATTTGCAAGGAACATAAAAGCAGCCTGTAAAAGCTTCCATGAGTATGTAAAAAGAAAAAGATTAGTGAAGACAAATGTTGGTCCCTTACAGTCTAAAATGGGAGAATTTATAATAGAAAGCAAGATAATTGAACATTAAACAACTACTTTAGTTCTATCTTCATGGAGGAACACACAAATAACTTCCCAGAAATATTAGGGAACCAAGGTTCTAGTAAGAAAGAGGAATTGAAGGAAATTAGTATTACTAAAGCAATAATGCTGGAGAAATTAATGGAACTGAAAGGCGACAAATCCCTAGGGCCTGATAATCTTCATCCCAGGGTACTAAAGGAGCTGGCCATGGAAATAGTGATTGCGTTGGTTGTCATCTTCCAAAATTCTGTAGATTCTGGAACAGTCCCGACGTATTGGAGGGTGGCAAATGTAACCCCAATATTTCAAAAAGGAGAGAGAGAGGGAGTGAAAAAGAAATTACAGAGCAGTTAGCCTAACCTCAGTAATAGGGAAAGTGCTAGAGTCTATTTTATAAAGGATGTGATAACAGGACACCTAGAAAATATCAGCGGGATTGGACAAAGTCAATATGGATTTATGAAAGGGAAATCATGTTTGACAAATCTACTGGAGTTCTTTGAGGACGTAACTAGCAGAATAGATAACGGACAATTAGTAGACTTGATGTATTTTCAGAAAGTTTTTGATTAAGTCCCACAAAAAATGCTAGTGTGTAAAATTAAAGCACTTGGTATTAGGGGTAATATATTGGCATGGATTATGAATTGGTTAGCAGACAAGAAATAAATGGGTCTTCTTTGGAATGGCAGGCGGGGTGACTGCAGGGATCAGTGTTGGGCCCTAGCTATTCACAATATATATCAATGATTTCGATAAGGGAACCAAATGGAATATTTCTAAGGTTGCTGACGACACAAAACTTGGTGGGAATGCAAGCAATGAGGAGGGTGTTAAAAGGCTTCAAGGCAATTTAGACAGGTTGAGTGAGTGGGAAAATTCATGGCAGATGCATATAACATGGATAAGTGTGAATTTATCCACTTCGGTAGGAAAAACAGAATGACAGTATTATTTAAATGGTGATAGATCTGGAAATGTTGATATATAAATTGACCTGGGTGTCCTTGTACACCAATCACTGAAAGCAAGCATGGAGGTGCAGCAGGCAGTTAAGAAGACAAATGGTATGTTGGCCTTCATTGCGAGAGGACTTGGGTACAGGAGCATCGATGTCCTACTGCAGCAGACCACACCTGGAGCATTGTGTACAATTTTGGTCTCCTTACCTAGGAAAGGATATCGTTGCCATACAGGGAGTACAACAAAGGTTCACCGGAGTGATTCCTGGATGCAGGATTGTTGTATGAGGAAAGATTGGGCCGACTAGGTCTGTATTCACTGGAGTTTAGAAGAATGAGAGGAGATCTAGTTGAACCATAGAAAATTCTGACAGGGATGGACAGACTGGAGGCAGGGATGATATTTCCTCTGGCTGGGGAGTCTAGAACAAGGGGTCACAGTCTCAGGATACAGGGTAGGCCATTTAGGACTGAGATGAGGAGAAACGTCTTCACTCTGAGGGTGGTGAACCTATGGAATTCTCTACCACAGAAGGCTGTGGAGGCCTTTAAGAAGGAAATAGTTTTCTGGACTCTAAGGGCATCAAGGGGTATGGGGAGAACGCAGGAGTATGGCGTTGAGATAGAGGATCAGCCATGGTCATATTGAATGGTGGATCAAAGAGCCGAATGACCTACTCCTACTCCTAGTTTCTAAGTTTCTCCGTGGAGATATCCAGTCAGTCCTATTGCCCTGCAACTATCACCAGAGCCCTGCAAGTTTTTTTCCTTCAAGTGGCCATTCAATGTTCTTTTGAAATCCTTGATTATCTCTGCTTCCAACATCCTCATGGGCAGTGAGTTCCACATGCTGCGTAAAGAAGTTCTTCCTCATATTACCCCTGTATTTCTTAGCCAAAACCTTACATCTATGTCCTCTATTCCTTGTATCATCAAGGGACAATCTTGGATTTGCATGGCATCTCCCCAGAGGTCTGCTTCGTATCGGAAACTCCATCTGAGGAATGGGAGGCCAATTTGACCATCTCGTGACAGGGGAAATGCTTCAATAATTTGACGAGTATGGGGAGAGGTCAGTGTATGAACTGGTGCCTCATGTTCTTCTGTTCCTACTCTTTCACGCCAGCCATGTTTCACTCCAGCAAAGCCATGGATGAGTGCTGCTCTTATACCATTATACCCTGTTTATGATATCCCTGGAGGATGGATTGAAGGTATTTTGTGATAGGGAACGAGGGTAAATCAAGATTTCCCATTTTTCTTTCAGTGCTAACAGTGGATGGGAGCACCAATCAAGGTTATCATCTTGTTTAAGAAGAATTTTGGTACAGGAACGTTTTCACAGAATCACAGTGCAGAAGAGGCCCTTCGGCCCATCGAATCTGCACCGACACATGAGAAACACCTGACCTACCTACCTAATCCCATTTACCAGCACATGGCCCATATCCTTGAATGTTATGATGTGCCAAGTGCTCATCCAGGTACTTTTTAAAGGATGTGAGGCAACCTGCCTTTACCACCCTCCCTGGCACTGCATTCCAGACCGTCACCACCCTCTGGATAAGAAAGTTTTTCCTCACATCCCCCCTAAACCTCCTGCCCCTCACCTTGAACTTATGCCCTCTTGTGACTGACCCTTCAACTAAGGGGAACAGTTGCTCCCTATCCACCCTGACAATGCCCCTCATAATCTTGTACACCTCGATCAGGTTGCCCCTCAGTCTTCTCTGCTCCAATAAAAACAACCCAAGTCTATCCAACCTCTCTTCATAAATTAAATGTTTCATCCCAAGCAACATCCTGGTGAATCTCCTCTGCACCCCCTCCAGTGTAATCACATTCTTCCTATATGGAATTAGGTTTGGTAATTGGAACACTATTGGTTGGGTTAGGAATCCTGCTCCTGCTCAGTAACAAGCAACCACTTCTGCATGAATGTTGAGATGAGAATGGGATTGGCTGCTGCACCCTATGGGTCAGTCGAATATTTATATATGTAAAGACAGATGGGAAGTTCTGTTATTGTGAGTTTATCTTGGGATTCGTTGGCTTCTTATTCGAGAGATCATCTTGCTGGAGGCAATGGTCATTTATTCAAAAACATTTATTTCCATGTTAACTATTTACAAAGGTTAAATAAGAGCAAGGCATAGCTGGAGCCACTCTGAGATGCTTCAAAATCATCTCCTCTCAGTGAGTGGTGTCACTGTGACGTAATTACTGAGCATGTGTGTAAGGAGCTATCATTAGAGTTAGCCCTCTACTTTACATTCTCCTCCCACCTGCCCCCGACCCCACTGAGTAATTATCCCCAAACTTAAGAAGGCATATGGGACACTTGCCTTTATTAGTCGAGGCAAAAAAAAAGAAGAGCAAGGAGGCTATACTGGAACTGTATAAAATGCTAGTTAGGCCACAGCTAGAGTATTGTGTGCAGTTCTGGGATCCGCATTATAGGAGGGATGTGATTGCACTAGAGAGAGTGCAGAGGAGATTTACCAGGGTGTTTCCTGGGCTGGAGAGTTTTAGTTATGAGGAGAGATTGGATAGACTGGGGTTATTTTCCCTGGAGCAGAGGAGATTGAGGGAAGACATGATTGAGGTGTATAAAATTATGAGGGTCATAGATAGGGTAGACAGGAAGGAACTTTTCCCCTTGGTGGAGGAATTAATAGCCAGGAGCATAGATTTAAAGTAAGGGGCAGGAGGTTTAGAGGGGATGTGAGGAAGAATTTTTTCACCCAGAGGGTGGTGGGAATCTGGAACTCACTGCCTGAAAGGGTGGTAGAGGCAGAAACCCTCATAACATTTAAGAAGTATTTGGATGTGCATTTGCAATGCCATGGCATCAAGGCTATGGGCCTAGTGCTGAAAATGGGATTAGAATAGTTAGGTACTTGTTTGACCGGCGCAGACTCAATGGGCCTCTGTGCTGTAGACCTCTATGACTATAAACTATTATACATACCCTCAAAGTCTCTTACGCCGGTGGTCTCAGTCTCTGACTGTATTCTCGGCTCTCTTTGAGCACATATAGGATGTATTTTCTCCAGAATCTTACCGACCTCTTCAGACAGAGATTTCTGCTTCTGGTCTGCAAAGTAAAGGCAATTAACAGAGATTTTCCTTTTCTTTTTTCTTACCCTTCTTGGTTCTTTGGGGAAATGTTGGACTGCTGGCTGCTCTTGAATAGTGAAGCTCATTCAGCTCTTGTGAAGATTTGTACAGCTGTAGAGGGTCTGCGAACTACTATTGCTGCAACAAAGTATTCTGTAATGCCTCATTCATTAATGAACCAGATGGATGGAGAGAGGGATGATGAATATTCCAAAGAAAAAATGATGATTCTCCTACTAATAATGTGGGAATTTCCTTTTCTGTAGGTAGTGGTTCAGATGCACACACTCTTCACTGTTCCTCAGCAGACCTGAACATCTTTGGAACCTCGAAGAGAAACAAAAGATCTACATTGTCCTCCTCAGTCTATGAAGGCCTGATTCACAGCATTCTGAGTCAATTTGAGTTTTTTGAATGGAGGTTCCTTTAACAGATCTCTCCTTCTGTCTTGTAAACACAGATTTCTTGTAATGGCAGACTGCTTTAAAATTGCCTAATTTTAACTAATTCAAATAATCTTTCCACATGTAGAACATGTAGCACCTTCCTTAGTTTACATACTTTAATCAAGTCTTCTTGTGTTGAGGTGAGGGGAGGAAATTGGAGGCAGGTGGAAAATAGCACAGATTTTCCAAATAGAAATTGATGCACCTAGAAGCAGAATGAGAGTGAAAGCTGCTGTGAGATGAAGGCAAGCCATAAGCTATGGTTACAGAAGAGTAATGTAATCACTGGCTTTCCATCCTGAGGTGCCTGATACTTTATTATGTGGGTAAGCAGAAATCTCAGCCCCAGTTTAAAAATTCATCACATTTGGGAATGCTTAAAGCCAATTTAAAGCACAGGAAAATTATGTTTGCTGATTTAAATGAAGCTGAGAATGTAGAGAGGATAAATCATTGGTACAGTTGTAATTGATAAGTTTATTGGTAATTGATTCATTTTTAAAAGTTGTAAAACATATTTTACACCAGTCAAATGCTTGTATGATATTGAAGTGTTGTTATGGGCCTGCTTTTTTGTAAACAACTTCCAGGACCTCGAGTGTAATTAATGACTACTCTTGTAGCTTATAACAGTTGATGGAACCGGGTTTCCCTTTAGATAAAGCCAGGTTGCTGATGACATTTGTGGAACTTGTCAGATGACCTGTGCTAGACGGATCAAATCCACAAGGGAAACTTGATCACGCGGTCACAACTGTTTTGCAATTTGTATTTTATTTCAAGATGCATGCCCTGAATTCAGAAGTAGTAAGACTGCCACAACTTCAGAAGTTTTTAGAAAACTAAATTAAATATTTATTAACAAAAGAAAAGATTTCAAGCACATACATGGGTCTATAACTTACAACTATAATAACTCTTAAAACCCCTAATTAATCTGGCTTCCAGTTACACCCCTGTTAAGACAACGGTAAAAACAAATAGATTTAAACTGACACAATACCCTGGGCAGTGGAATTCAAAGTGAGTTTCCTCAGCTTTGGTTCCTGTGAACAACAGCTTGATGCGCAGAGGGCTAGATGCCTTTCACACTTGTGTTAAATCTTAAAATGCCTTCCCCCTCTGATACATAGCCTCACCTCCTTTAGACATGTTTCTCCCTTTTTAATGCAAATTCCATTGTCCAGTTATGTCTTTGGAACTTTACACCTCTCATAGTACAAGTATTTTCATAGTACTAATTTTATCAGTAACCTTTGGGAAAAATGAACACTGTTTGGCTTGGCTTCTTATGGCTAGGTGTAACATCTTACCATCTTTTTGAAATTCAAACGAACCTCATTTATTTAAAAGTGCAAATGTACCTCACGTATCACATTCTAAAACTTCAGCCATGTTTATGTATTTAGCATTTCAAACTTAGCTTCTTTTTGATGACTCAAAACCACCAGACCTGCTGTGGTCCAATTCAATTAAATCCTACACACACATACTCACAGAGAAATTACTATTAACCTACCTTTGCAATAAATCTCAATAATATTACTAGAATTATTATATTTTCATGACAAACTAACAGCTTTTAATGATTTCAGCATTGGTTGTATGCTATAATAAAAAGGCATACTTCACTTTGCCTGCATTTTGGAATCTACCTTTAGATGGGCGGAATATTGTTGGTGAACAAGCTGGAATGGAGCTAGCTATGCGCACCTGCCTCAACACCTTCAAATTAACCTTTGATGTTAGAACCAGTAGCTGGTGTGTTCTGCTCTGCATCTGCTGGTTGTTGATATCCTAGGGCAGGCCTCGGTTTATTCTGAGAATTGAAGATGTTAGGGTTCACTGTCCGGAGCAGCTCCTTAATCCTTCCCTGTCATTTTTCCCTTGATCTTTTGGTCTGCTGACAGCAATTGAGTGAAGTGCACTTCCTGTGTAGAACAAGAATAAGGTTTGAGATTGAATTGGTATTGCATGATTTAACATGTGTCGTTTGCAACGTTATACCTGTTGGTAGGCTGGACTTATCTTCAATGTAGGTGAAGGATGTTTTCCTTTCGAAACATGACAATTGTCCTAATTGGTCCTCTGCTTCTCATCATACTTTTACCTGTCCATTCAATGAATATTTTATTTATTTCAAATACTAAATATGACAAAGTACAAACCTCCAAATTCTGCATGGCTGTCTTTAATGAAGGAAAGATATAAAGCTACTCCAGTCTCCCAGGTACTGATGTTAGAAAGCTGTAATGTTGTAAAATAAGCTACACTGTGCAATAAAAGACAAATGCCACCCTGTCTAGTAGTGGAAAAAGGTTTTAATGGGTATTATATTTATTTCACAGAACTGTCATAAGTGCAATAAACCCTTTGAAGACCAGGAAACAAAGCACCACTGTAGAGCCTGTGGTGAAGGCTTCTGTGATCGTTGCTCATCAAAATCCAAGCCTGTTCCAGAACGTGGTTGGGGTTCAGTTCCTGTCCGAGTGTGTGATGAGTGCTACGAAGATGCAGAAATCAGAGCAGGTAAAACTATTCTATGCACCATCCTCCTCCTCTCTACAATGCTGCCAGCACTACCACCCAGCTCCATCTCATTCTGACCCACAGTTTTATTTGGTAAAGCTCCTGTGAAGCACTGTGAGACACTTTACTATGTTAAGGGTGCGATATCAATCTAAGTTGTGTTGTCCTTATTTAAAATCTCTGCTGGTTTCAGGCAAAGTCAAGACTTCTAGCAAATTCTATAAGCTATTTGTGCCTGGTTACGGCCAGGTAATCTTGGCAATGAGATTTTGAGTGCAAATGACTATATATAATTAAGAGAGACAGTTACTAGATGGAGATAGGCCTGTTTTACAAAATAATTATGTTGCTTATTTTGATTTTAATATCTACTATCTATCACAGAATGTTTACAGTGCAGATGAAGACCATTCATCCCATTGTGTCTGCACTGGTTCTCTGAATGAGCAATTTACTTAGTGCCATTCTCCACCTTCTCCCCATAACCCTTTTCAAATAACAATGTAATTCCCGTTCGAATGCTTCAATCGAACCAGCCTCCACCGCACTCATGGGAAGTGCATTTCAGACTTTAACCACTCACTGTGTGAAAAAGCTTTTTCTCTTATTGCATTTGCTTCTTGTGCAAATTACCGTGAATCTGTGTCCTTTCATTCTTGATCCTTTCACGTGTGCAAACAGTTTCTCCCCATCTACTCTGTCCAGACCCCTCATGATTTTGAATACTTCTATCAACTCCCCTCTCAGCCCTAACTTCTCTAATTATCTTCATAACTCAAGTCTCTCATCCCTGGAAATATTCTTGTGAATCTTTTCTGCACTATCTCCAATGCTTTCACATCTTTCCTAAAGTGCGGCACCTAGAACTGGACCCAATACTCCAGCTGAGGCCAAACTACTAGCGTCTTACACAAGACCAATATAACCTCCTTTATCTTGTACTCTCTGCCCCTATTAATAAAGCCTAGGATACTGTATGCTTTTTTTAACTACTCTCTCAACCTGTCCTGCCACCTTCAATGATTTATGAACATAGGTCCCTCTGCTTCTGCACCCCCTTTAGACTTGTACCCTTTATTTTATATCGTCTCTATATGTTCTTCCTACCAAAATGAATCACTTCACATTTGTCTGCATTGAACTTCATCTGCTACTTGTCTGCCCATTCCACCAACTTGTCTATGTCCTTTTGGATACAATCCTCCTCACAGTTAACAATCCTTCCAAGTTTCAAACTATCTGCAAGCTTTGAAATTGTGCCCTGTACACCAAGGTCGAGGTCATTAATGTATAATCAGGATAAACAAGGGTCCCAACACTGATGCCTGGGGAACTCCACTACAAAATCTTCCTCCAGCTCAAAAAACATCCAATAACCACTACTGTTTCCTGTCACTCAGCCAATTTAATATCCATGTTGCTACTTACCCTTTTATTTCATGAGCTATAACTTTGCTCACAAGTCCATCATGCAGTTCTGTACTAAATGCCTTTTGGAAGTCCATGTATACCAGATCAACAGCCATCAACCCTTGCTGTCACCTCTTCAAAAATATTCCAACAAGTTAGTTAAACTCAATTTTCCCTTTAGAATTCCATGCTGGTGTTCCTTAACTAACCCGCACTTGTCCACGTGACAGTTAATTTTCTCCTGAATTATTGTTTCTAGAAATTTCCCCACCACCGGAGTTAAAGTGACTGGCAGTAGCTGCTGGGCTTATCTTGATACCTTTTTTTGAACAGGGGTGTAGCGTTTGCAATTCTCCAGTCTGCTTCGGGCAAATATTGTTAACATCAATGCACCTTTCATAAGTGGTGTAACATGGGAACAGGAGTAGGTGAGGCAGTGACGTAATGGTATTGTCACTAGAATAGTACTCCAGAGACCCAAGGTAATGTTCTGGTGACTTGTGTTCAAATCCCACCATGGCAGATGGTGGAATTCAATAAAAATAAAACAAATTCAATAAAAAACCTCATTCTGATTACACCTTAGCTGATGAATCAGTACTCCTCCATGTTGAACACTACTTTGAGGAAGCACTGAGGGTGGCAAAGGCACGGAATGTACTCTGGGGGAACCTTGAATTAAAAGTCTAATGATGACCATGAAACCATGTTGATTGTCGTAAAAACCTATTTGCTTCACTAATGTGGTTGGCTCTTAACTGCCATCTGAAATGGCCTAGCAAGCCACTCAGTTGTATCAAACCGCTAAAAACAAGTCAACAAAGAATGAAACTGGATGGACCACTGACAGGACAGACACAGCAGAGGTGGCAGTTGGGAGGGAATTACCCTGGGAGTCCTCAGCATCAACTCTGGACGCCATTAAGTCTCGTGGCATCAAGTCAAACATGGGGCAGGTAACCTTCTGCTGATTACCCCTCAGCTGATGAATCAGTACTCCTCCATGCTGAACACCAACTTGGAGGAAACATTGAGGGTGGCAAAGGTGCAGAATGTACTCTGGGAGGACCTCAATCACCAAGAGTGTCTCAATAGCACCATTACTTACTGAGCTGGTCGAATCCTAAAGGATGACAATATCATTAGGAGTGACCAGGAGATGAAACCCCGTCTTCATACTGATGATGCCCTGCATTGTGTTGTGTGGCACTCCCACCTTGCTAAATGGGATAGATTTCGAATGGATCTAGCAACTCAACACTGAGCAACCATGAGGCACTGTGGGCAATCAGCAGCAGTACTCAACCAAAACCTGTAACCTCATTGCCTGGCATATCCCCCACCCTACCATTACCAGCAAGCCAGGGGATCAACCCTGGCACAATGAAGAGTGCAGGAGGGCATGCCAGGAGCAGCACCAGGCATACCTAAAAATACCTGGCGAAGCTACAACACTACTTGTGTATCAAACAGCGTACGCAGCAAGCGATAGACAAAGCTAAGTGATTCCACAGCCAACACATCAGATCTAAGCTCTTCAGTCCTGCCACATCCAGCCATGAATGGTGGTGGACAATTAAACAGCTCACTGGAGGAGGAGGGTCCACAAATATCCTCATCCTTACTGATGGGGGAGCCCAGCAAATCAGTGTAAAAGATAAAGCTAAAGCATTTGCTACAATCTTCAGCCAAAAATGCTGAACGGATAATCCATTTTGGCTCCTCCAGAGGTCCCCAGCATCACAAGATGCCAGTCTTCAGCCAATTCCATTCAGTCCAGGTGATATCAAAAAATCAGCTATAGGCACTGGATACTACAAAGGCTGTGGGCCCTGACAATATTCCGGCAATAGTACTGAAGACTTGTGCTCCAGAACATGCCGCACCCCAAGCCAAGCTGTTCCAGCACAGCTACAACACTGGCATCTACCCGGCTATGTGGAAAGTTGCCCAGGTATGTCCTGTACACAAAAAGCAGGACAAATCCAACCAGCCAATTACTGCCCCATCAGTCTACTCTCAGTCATCAGTAAATTAATGGAAGGAGTCATCAACAGTGGTATTAAGTGGCACTTGCTTAGTGATAATCTGCTCACTGATGTTCAGTTTGGGTTCTGGCTGAGTCACACAACTCCTGACCTCATTATAGCCATGGTTCAAACATGGACAAAAGAGCTGAACTCCAGAGATGAGGTGAGAGTGACTGCCTTTGGCATCAAGGCAGCATTTGACCAAGTGTGGCATCAGGGAGCCTTAGCAAAACTGGAGCCAATGATAATCTGGGGGAAAAGTCTCCATTAGTTGGAGTCATAACTAGTACAAAGGAAGATGGTTGTGGCTGTTGGAGGTCAATCATCTCAGTTCCAGGACATAACTGCAGGAGTTCCTCAGGGTAGTGTCCTAGGCACAACCATCTTCAGCTGCTTCATCAATGACCTTCCTTCCATCATAAGGTCAGAAGTGGGGATGTTTGCTGATGTTTGCACAATGTTCAGCACCATTCGTGACTCCTCAGATACTGAAGCAGTCCATGTCCAAATGCAGCAAGACCTGGACAATATCCAGGCTTTGGGGTGACGAGTAACATTCGCACCATACAGGTGCCAAGCAATGACCATCTCCAGCAAGAGAGAATCTAACCAACGCCCCTTGGCATTCAATGGCATTACCATAACTGAATACTCACTATCAACATCCTGGGGGTTATCTTTGACCAGAAACTAAACTGGACTAGCCATTTAAATACTGTGGCTACAAGAGCAGGTCAGAGACTAGGAATCCTGCAATGAGTAACTCACTTCCTGACTCCCCAAAGCCTGTCCACCCTCTCCAATGTACAGGTCAAGAGTGTGATGGAATACTCTCCACTTACCTGGATGAGTGCAGCTCCAGCAACATTCCAGAAGCTTGACACCATCCAGGACAAAGAAGCCTGCTTGATTGGCACCCTATCCACAAACATTCACTCCCTCCACCACCAATGCACAGTGGCAGCAGTGTGTACCATCGACAAGATTCACTGCAGGAACTCACTAAGGCTGCTATCATTTGGAAGGACAAGGGCAGCAGACACATGGGAGCCCACCTGGAAGTTCCCCTCCAAGTCCCTCACCATCCTGACTTGGAAAAATATCACCATTCCTTCACTGTCGCGGTGTAAAATCCTGGAACACTCTCTCTAACGGCACTGTTGGTGTACCTACATCACATGGACTGCAGCGGTTCAAAAATGCATTTCACCACCATCTTCTCAAGGGCAGTTAGGGATGGACAATAAATACTGGCCTAGCCAGTGACATCCACATCCCATGAATGAATTTTTAAAACGGCCGTTTAGTCGTCGAGCCTATTCTGCCATTTGGTACGATCAACCTAACAACTTTGCCTTGTATTCCTTAAATTTTTGATATCTTAAGTTGTTATCAATCTCCAGATTTAGGATTAACAATTGATCCAGCATCAATTGTGCCTAGGAAAGAGAGTTTGAAATGTCTACCAACCTTTATGGAAACAAATGTTTCCTAATTTCACTCCTTAAAGGTCTGTCTTTAATTTTTACACCATGACCCCACCCCCACCCCTCCAGTCTTAAGACACTCCAACTAGTGGAAATCTGTACTCCACCTGTTCCCTTTAATATCTTGAAACTTCAATCAAATCAGCCCTTTACCTTCTACATTCCAGGGAATGCAACCCTCATTTGTGTAATCTCTCCTTGGAGAGTAATTTAAGAGCAATTTAACTCTTGCAATCTTGGTATCATTCTGGTAAGTCTACGTTACACTTCCTCCAAGGCCAATATACCCTTCCATAAGGGTAAGCTCAGAGCTGCTCACAGTACTCCAGATGTGATCTAACTAGGGCTTTGTATAACTGTAGCATAACTTCTACCCTTTTGTATTCTGATCCTCTAGGTATAAAGGCCAGCATTCCATTAACCTTTTTAATTATTTCTGTGCCTGTTCATGAGATTTTTTTCATGTTCATCGTGTATCTGGAGCCTCAAGTCTCTTTGAGCCTCCACTGTTGCTAGTTTTTTTTAAAGTTAGTGAGTATCATGTGCCATCCTTTTTTGTTTCAAATTGGATGAACTTATATATGCATACATTGAAACCAGTTTGCCACAGTTCTGCCATTCACTTAATCTATCAATATCTCTATTATAATTTTATGCTTCCATTTGTACTGTTTAGAATGCCGCCTATTTTTGTGTCCTCAGCAAATTTGGATATGTGGCTTTCTATTCCATCATCTAAGTCATTAATAAATACTGAGAGTAATTGAGACCCCAACACAGATCTTCGCAGGGTACCACTTACTAGTTAGTTTGCATCTTACTAGTTAGAGTCCAGGTCCCCATTATCTCTAGTTTGTTTACTATCACTCAGCAAATTTCCTAACCAGGTCAATAAGTTGTCTTCAATTTCATGAACTTCTACCCTTTACAAATCCATGCTGGCTGAAAATGTTTAAAGTCACTTTATCTTCAATAAAGGCTTCAGTAATTTCTTGGCAACAGACATTAGGATAACTGGTCTAG
Source organism: Carcharodon carcharias (assembly GCF_017639515.1). Classification (NCBI taxonomy): domain Eukaryota; kingdom Metazoa; phylum Chordata; class Chondrichthyes; order Lamniformes; family Lamnidae; genus Carcharodon; species Carcharodon carcharias. The sequence continues at coordinate 37,032,300 of NC_054486.1, forward strand.
AATTCCCTGGTTTCCCTCTCATCTTTTTTTAAATGGTGGAGTGACAGAACCATTCCTTTAAGATTGAAAAATCATCTGAGTAGTGAGAACTGAGAAAGATTATGGTGAGGCCAACTGCAATGATCTCACCTACTTAGTTTTCAAACCTGGGATGAAAACTATCTGGTGCTTGGGAAAAAATAGTCACTCTTCAGTGCCATTATGTTCATCATCACTGTTATTTTTCTTATGTTAATTTTGTGGAGTCGTTGTTCCTGTTCAGTATTAATTTTGTTGGGATACTGATGCAAACTAATTATTCCGCATATCCACCATTTCATTATTTTCATGGTCAGTATGATTGCTATTGGTTTTTGAAGGGCCACCCTCTTAACCCTAAATTAAATGTAAATTGTTTGTGTTCATTTTAATATCCTTTGCAGGTTTCTTTTTGTAGCTCTCACTATCTGTTTGTTCTTTGTATCATCCATTTGCCTGGATCTGTTGTTATTTGCATCTTTGTATACTCTTTCTTTTAGTTTTAGGTTGTCTCTTAGCTCTTTAGTTGTACATGGCTGGTTTTTTTGGTAAGTAGAGCTCTTGCCCCAAGGGACTACTTCGTGTTGTTCTTGCTGAAAATTTTGCATCAAGCAGGAAAGGCAACTAGAAAATAATCTACATGCTGGTGATGCTGTAGTGATGTGACACAGAAGTTGCTTCATCATCTTTGTATTTACATTTAAATTGTCAAGGTTAATTTTTGTACATATCAGGATTTGGCTCCTTCAGAAGAATATGGACTGATAGGACCACCTTACTTTATGATGAAACCAAGCCCATGGAGAAGGTGCAGAAGAGTTTTGTTGAAACACGGGAAAACTTAATTATGAGAGGAAACTCAGCGTTTATTAGATCTCCTGAAACTATTCTATAAAAATGTAACTGCAGCGGTGCAAGAGGCGGTTCACCTCCACCTTCTCAAGGGTAATTAGGGATGGGCAACGAATGCTGGCTTTACCAGCGATGAAATGACATTTTTTTAAAAAACTTTCATTTGAAAGGAATGGATTAATCAAGGAGAGCCAGGATAGTTTTGTTAAAGGCAGTATATTATTTAAATGGAGAGAGATTGCAGAACTCTGCACTTCAGAGGGCATCCTGTTACATGAATCACAAAAAGCTGTTTTGCAGGTACAGCAAGTGACTAGGAAGGCAAGTAGAATGTTGGGTTTATTGCAAGAGAAATCGAGCATAAAAGTGGGGATGTTTTGTTGCAGTTGGTGAGACCACATCTGGAGTACTGTGTATAGTTTTGGTCTCCTTACTTAAGAAAGGATCTTATTGCATTAGAAGCAGTTCAGAGAAGATTCAACTATTTCTGGAATCAAGGGGTTATCTTATGAGGAAAGGTTGAACAGGTTGGCACTATATCCAGTGGAGTTTGGTAGAATGAGAAGTGATCTGACTGAAGCATGTAGGATCCCAAGGAGACTTGACAAGCTGGATCCTGAGAGGATGTTTCCCCTTGGGTAAAGAGACTAGAATTAGAGGACACAGTTTATGGAGGATGGAGACGAGAATATTTTTCTCTCAGAGGGTCATTAGTCTATGAAATTCTCTTCCCCAGCGAGCAGTGGAGGCAGGGTCATTGAATATTTTTAAGTTTGAGTTAGACAGATTATTGATTAACAAGGGAGTCAAAGATTATAGGGGGCAGACAGGAAAGTAAAGTTGAGGCCACAATCAACCATGATCTTATCAAATGGAAGACCAGGCTTGAGAGGCCGAGTGGCCTACTCCTGCTCCTAATTTTTATGTTTGTAAATAATGTCTGACTAATTTGATTCAATTTTTTGAGGCATCAGAGAAGGCTGATCAAGATGATGCAATAGATACTGCATATATGGCATTTCAGAAAATATGTGGCAAGGTGCCGCAGAGGAATATTATTAAGCAGATGGAAGCCCATGGAATTAAAGAGAAAGTGGTGGTATGGTTGCAAAATTGACTCGATGACAGAAAGCAATGGGCGGTGGTGGATGGATGGTTTCAGACTGGGATGTCATTTGTGGTGGCGTTCCTCAAGGGTGTTTTTATTCCTTCATGGGATGTGTGTCACTGGCAAGGCCAGCATTCAGTGCCCATCCCCAAATGCCCTTGAGCAGAGGGTGGTGAGCCTCTTGAACAGCTGCAGTCCATGTGGTGTAGGTGCAACTGCAGTGCTGCGAGGGAGAATTTCCAGGATTTTGACCAAGACACAGTGAAGAAACAGTGAAATATTTCCAAGTCAGGAAAGTGCGAGACTTGGAGGGGAACTTGCAGATGGTAGTATACCCTGTGTTTGCTGTCTTTGTCCTCCCTGATGGTAAAGGTCATGGGTTGGAAGGTGTTGTCTAAGGAGCTTTGGCGAATGCCGGAGTGCATCTTGTAAATGCTTAAGGTGATGGATGTGATGCCAGTCAAACAGCAGCTTTGTCCTGGATAGTGTTGAGCATTTTGTGTATCGTTGGAGCTGCACTCACTTTGGCAAGTGGGGGGTATTCCATCATACTCCTGACGTGTGTCTTGTAGATCATAGACAAGCTTTGGAGGCCTTGGGAGGTAAAAGTCCATGACCTGTTCCTTGAGGTTGACAGTGTTTACATGATGGACCCAGTACATTTCTGGTCAATGATGACCCCCAGCGTATTGATGGCAGGTGATTCCATGATGGTAATGCTGTTGAATATTAAGAATTGGTTAAATACTCTCTTGTTGGAGATGGTCATTACCTGGCACGAATGTTACTTGCACAGGTCTGATGTTGCCCAGGTCTTGCTGTATGCAGGCATGGATTATGAGGAATTGTGAATGATACTGATCATTGTGCAATCGTCAGTGAACATCCCCAATTCTGACCTTATGTTGGAAGGAAGGTAGTTGATGAAGCTGCTGAAGATGGCTAGGTCTAGAACACTGCCCTGAGGAACTCCTGTAGCTGAGATGATGGGCCTCAAACAATCATCGTCCTTTGTGCCAGTCTCACTAGGTCTCCCTGATGAGGTCTTGATCACTCTCACCTCAGTTCCTTTATCCATATTTGGACCAAGTCTGCAATGAGGTCTGGAGCCTAGGGAGGGGAAGCATTCTCTCAGCATTTATCTTGTTCAGTCCCCTCAAAATCATAGAATCATTTACAGCACAAAAGAAGATAATTTGGCCCATCGAATCCACCTTATGTGTATCAATAATATTGTCTTTCATTCTTCTGAACTTCAATAAGTATAGGCCCAACCTGCTCAACCTTTTTTGAACCGCCTCCAAAACATGTATAAGAAGAAAATATAAGAAGTTAAATGAGGAGACCAAAACTCTATTCAGTACTTTAGCTGTGGTCTCACCAAAACCCAATACAGTTGTATAAGAGCACCCAGATCTCTCTGTGCTGCTGCATTCTGTAGTCTTTCTCCGTGTAAATATTTTGCTTTCCTATTCTTTCTACCAAAGTAGATAACCTCACATTTTGCCACATTATGCACCATTTGCCAAATTTTACTTGCTAATTTTTGCTGACTCACCTAACCTATCTAACCCTAAGCAGACTCAGTATGCTCCTCACAGCTTGCTTCCCTATCAATCTTTGTATCATCAGCAAATTTGATTACAATAAACTCTGGTCTTCATCCAAGTCATCATTATAGATTGTAAATAATGGAGGCTTTCCTGTTCGCCAATTTGCTATCCACATTAATATATTACCCCCAGAACCATAAGCTGTTATCTTTTATGTGGCACCTTATCCACTGGCATTTGCAAATCCAAATACAGTGCATTTACTGGTTTCTTTATCCACCCTGCTTCTTACAACTGAAAGAATGTTAATACATTTGTCAAACATGATTTCTCTTCCATAAAACCATGTGGACTCAGCTACATTGTATTCGTGCTCCTCCCCCTTGTACCAAGAGATCAGTTGTCATGGTATATCATGTTCATCTGCGTCACTCTGACATCCATCGTAGCTTGTCTGCAACTGCTCTATGACATCTGTCATCCAACTAGGAAGCCCCTCTTTCTGTTGTCATCCACTTTTCCTTCTTGGAGTATCTGTTCAGCTCTGATCAAATGGCCAAAATACTGACCTTTTCTGTTCTGAATGTCATTTTTTAGCGTTCTTTTTGCTGCTGCAATTTCAAGCACCTCTTCATTTGTCTGATATGGAATTTTAAGCATACATCTTAGCAACCACATTTCAAAGATCTCTATTTGCTTCCACAGATATTTATTTATTGCAGATGGATTGCATTAAGGTTTTCTAAATGTCCTCCCACTAATTCCTTTATAATGGATTCCAGTAATTTCACAATGACAGATGTTAGGCTAAATGGCCTTAGGTTCCTGCTTTTTATCTCCTCTCACCCTTTCATGGTTAGGGGTTTAACATTTGCTGTTTTCCAATCTGATGGAACCTTTCCGCAATATAGAGAATTTTGGAATGAACCCTCTATGCAGCCACCTTTTTTAGGATCCTAGAATGTAGGCCATCAAGTTCAGGGGATTTAACAGCTTTTAATCCCAAGTACTTTTTCACTATTGATAGTGATTCATTTAATTTTTCCCTTCCTTCTGCCCTTTGATCTTCTACTATTCTTGGGATGCTTTTTGTGCCCTCTACCGTGAACACAGGTACAAAATACTTGTTCAAAGCCTCTTGTCCTTTTTTTTTGTTTCCTATTATTAATTTCCCAATCTAACCCTCTAAGGAACCAACGTTTACTTTAGCTACTCTCTTCCTTCTTATATTTTTGTAGCAGCTCTTACTCCATTTTTATATTTTCTGCTAGTTTACTCTCGTATTCGAATTTCTCCCTCTTTATTATTTTTCTAGTCACCTTGTGCTAATTTCTAAAATGTTCCAAATCTCCTGGCCTTTCACTAATCTTTGCAGTATTTGCCATTTCTTTCAATTTTGTACCAAGCTTAACTTCCTTAGTTAACCACGGATGTTTCATCCTTCTTGTAGAGTCTTCTTGCTCAATGCAGTGTAACTTGGTTGAGAGTTATGAAATATCTCCTTAAATGTCTGCCACTGCTTCTGTACCATCCAGTTCATTGTAGCCAATTGTGTCTACATACCTTTGTAATTGCTTTTGTTTAAGACACTAGTTTCAGACTAAGTTTCTCACCCCCAAACTGAATGTGGAATTCTATCTTATGATCACTCAGCCCAACAGGATCTTTTGCTGTGAGATAATTAACTAATCCTGTTTTGTTACACATTGTCAGGCATAAAATAGCCTGCTTCCTGGATGATTTCAGAGAGTACTGTTCAAAGAACCTGTCCTGAATACACAGTATGAACCATTCTTCATAGCTACCTTTATCAGTTTGACCTGTCCAATCTTTGCGAGGATTAAAATTGCCCACAATTATTGCAGCACCTTTCTGCCAAGGCCCAATATTTCTTGACTTCTACACTGTCCAACAGATCACAGATTACTATTCAGGGGCCTTTAACCTACTCCCACCAGTGACTTCTTTCGCTTGTAATTTCTTATCTCCACCCTAACTAATTCTACATCTCGATCTTCTGAACCAAGATCATTTTTCATCACTGCACTGATCTCATCTCATCTATTAAAAAATTCTTCCTGTACTTTTGAAATACCCTTGAATATTCAGTTCCCAGCTTTGGCTAACTTACAACCATGTCTCCATAATGGCTATCATATCATACCTATTTATTTATTTTTGTGCCATAAATTCAAATGTCTTGTTATGAATGCTGCATACATTCAAATAAAGGGCTTTTAGTTCTGTCTTTTTACTATTTTCCCCAACTCTGACCCTATTTTCTGGTGCACTCTTATGTTTGTATTTGTCCCTTGCTGTCACACTGGCTATTGCTACCCATATGGCTACCCTGCCTTATCCTTTCTGTTTAACTTTCTAAATTTCACTTCACTTGAATCCAGCCCCCTTCCCACTCATCACCACTATTTAGTTTCAACCCTGTCTGCAGTCCTAGTTACTCGATCCTTCAGGACATTAGTCGAGTGTGGTTCAAATGAAACCCATTTCAATGGAACAGCATTCTTCTACTGGTGAAAGTGCCTCATGAATTGGGACTCATTTCCCCCGCATTAATCTTTGAACTGTGCATTCAACTCTCTGATCTTACTTACCCTGTGCCAATTTACATGTGGCTCAGATAGTAATCTGAAGATTATTACCTTTGCGGTTCTGCTTTTTAATTTAGCTGTTAGCTTCTCATGAGAACTTTTTTCTTAGTCCTGCCTATGTCATTGGTACATACGAGAACCATGACATCTGGATCTTTCCCGCATTCCAAGTTCCCCTCCAGCAATGAGGAGATGTCCTTTACCTGGCACCGGGCAAGCAACAATGCCTTTGTGACTCGTGCTCCTAGCTGCAGAGAAGAGTCTCGATCCCCCTAACCATGCTATCCCTTATTACTAGTACATTCTTTTTAACTCCCCCCCACAACCTGAATGACTCCCTATTCCATGATGCTGGTCAGTTTGCTCATCCTCCCGGCAGTCCCTGCCCTTGTCAAACAGACTGCTAGAACCTTGAACCTTTTGGACAAGCGCAAGGTCTGAGGCTCCCCCACTGCTACTTTCTGGATCTCAATACCTAGCTTACTTGTCACATCCACCCAACTCTCACCATGAAACAAACCTGAAGTACTTAACCTAAGGGATGTGACTGCCTCCTGGAACAAAGTTTCCACATATCTCTCTCAGTCCCTGATGTATTTCAGGTGTCCGAAGCTCAGACTCCAGCTCATCATTTCTGAGCTGATGTTCTTCAAGCTGCAGACTCTCGACTTCCGGCGTGATTGCCTTCCAGTTCCCACATCCTACAGTTTAATATATCACCTGCCTTGCCTTTTCTATTGTATGTTATTTAATTAGGGTTTCAAGTTCAGAAATATCATTCAATGATTATTTGGAGTTATGTTAAGTAGCCATAAATTTAATAAAGTACTTGTAGGACCAGGGATATGATTTATATTGCTGCCCTAAATTAGAGAAAAGTACTTAAAACTCACCAACTAATCACCAAAATCATGCTCGAACTCTATAAACATAGAAACTGGGAGCAGGAGTAGGCCATTCGGCCCTTTGAGCCTGCTCCGCCATTCATTATGATCATAGCTGATCATCCAACTCAATAGCCTGTTCCCGCTTTCTCCCCATATCCTTTGATCCCAAGATCTATATCCAACTAATTCTTGAAAACATACAATATTTTGGCATCAACTACTTTCTGTGGGAGAGAATTCCACAGGCTCACCACTCTCTGGGTGAAAAAATTTCTTCTCATCTCAGTCCTAAACCCCGCATCTTCAGTCTGTGACCCCTGGTTCTGGACTCCCCCACCATCGGGAACATCCTTCCTGCATCGACCCTATCTAGTCCTGTTAGAATTTTATAGGTTTCTATGAGATCCCCCCTCATTCTTCTGAACTCCAGCGAATATAATCCTAACCAACTCAATCTCTCCTCATATGTCTGTCCCGCCATCCCAGGAATCAGTCGGGTAAACCTTCGCTGCACTCCCTCTATAGCAAGCACATCCTTCCTCAGATAAGAAGACCAAAGGTGCACACAGTATTCCAGGTGTGGTCTCACCAAGGCCCTGTACAATTGCAGCAAGATATCCCTGCTCCTTTACTCGAATCCTCTCGCTATGAAGGCCAACACACCATTTGCCTCCTTTACCACCTGCTGCACCTGCATGCTTACCTTCAGCAACTGGTAACGAGGAGACCCAGCTCTCGTTGCACATTCCCCTCTCTCAATTTGTAGCCATTCCGATAATAATCTGCCTTCCTGTTTTTGCTACCAAAATGGATAACCTCACATTTATCCACATTATACTGCATTTGCCCACTCACTCAGCTTGTCCAAATCACACTGAAGCATCTCTGCACCCTCCTCACAGCTCACCCTCCCACCCAGCTTTGTGTCATCTACAAATTTGGAGATATTACATTTAGGTCCCTCATCTAAATTATTAATATATATAGTGAACAGCTGGGGTCCCAGCAATAATCCCTGCAGTACCCCACTAGTCACTGCCTGCCATTCAGAAAAAGACCTGTTTATTCCTAATAAAAACAAAAAAACTGCAGATGCTGGAAATCCAAAACAAAAACAGAATTACCTGGAAACTCTCAGCAGGTCTGGCAGCATCGGCGGAGAAGAAAAGAGTTGACGTTTCGAGTCCTCATGAACCTTCGACAGAACTTGAGTTCGAGTCCAAGAAAGAGTTGAAATATAAGCTGGTTTAAGGTGTGTGGGGGGGGCGGAGAGAGAGAGAGAGAGAGAGAGAAGTGGAGGGGGTTGGTGTGGTTGTAGGGACAAACAAGCTGTGATAGAAGCAGATCATCAAAAGATGTCAACAACAATAGAACAAAAGAACACATAGATGTTAAAGTTCTGTTTGTGGATTTTGGGTAGGAGATAGAAGCGGGCCGTCCGAGGTTGGGTGACTATCAGGTTGGAAGCTGTGGGAGGAAGATCCCCGGAGGAGATGAGGTCAGTGACAGTCCTGGAAACAATGGCTTGATGTTCAGTGGTGGGGTCATGGTCCAGGGAGAGGTAGGAGGAACTGTCTGCGAGTTGACACTCAGCCTCCGCGAGGTAGAGGTCAGTGCGCCAGACAGCAACAGCACCACCCTTGTCAGCGGGTTTGATGACAATGTCAGGGTTGGACCTGAGAGAATGGAGTGCAGTAAGTTCAGAGAGAGACAGGTTAGAATGGGTGAGAGGAGCAGCGAAATTGAGATGACTAATGTCGCGCCGACTGTTCTCAATGAAAAGATCAAGAGAAGGTAAGAATCCAGAGGGAGGAGTCTAGGTGGAGGGAGAATATTGGAGATGGGTGAAAGGATCCGTTGAACTGGGAGAGGACTCCTGCCCAAAGAAGTGAGCCCGGAGACGAAGACGGCGGAAGAAGAGTTCAGCATCATGCCGAGCCCGAAATTCATTGAGGTGAGGGCGTAAGGGTATGAAACTAAGTCCTTTGCTGAGCACTGAACGTTCAGCTTCGGACAGGGGAAGGTCAGGGGGTATAGTGAATACCCGGCTGGGGTTGGGATTGGAAGATGGGGTGGGGACGGAGGGACGGGCAGGGCTGGAGGGTCCTAGATGGGTGTTGGTGTTGATGAGTCGTTGGAGCTTGCGTTCCTTAGCACTTGAGAGAAAGAGAAAATGCTTCTTGTTGAGGCGTCAGATGAGCCGAAGAATAAAATGAAACTGGGGGCACGCGCAGCTTTGCAAAAGGGTACGGCGGTGCTGCTGGAGGGAGAGGTCGAGTGTGTTCATATAGCAGCGCATGGCATTGAGTGTGGATTTCAGAATGTGACGGGAACAGCAGTCCGAGAAACGTTTTATGTCCCGGAGATACCTGTAATCCTGGGTGGGTTCGAAACATGAGGGGTGGAATTTCAGTTGAAATCCACGTGGGGTGAGTCGGAGACGGAAACAGTCACTGAGAAAGGAGATATGGCTGTGAAAGCGGGTTTTAGTAAACACCTTGTCAGGAGGGAAATGGAAAGCAATGAATGTGAGCAAGGCAAAAGAGAGGTACGGAAATCTTGTCGCAGAAAAGAACAGAACTTCTTCAAGGAGGTAGGCATTTCTTGAAGAGCAGTGGCAGTCAATTAAACACAGAGATAAAAACAAAAAAACTGTGGATGCTGGAAATCCAAAACAAAAACAGAATTACCTGGAAAAACTCAGCAGGTCTGGCAGCATCGGCGGAGAAGAAAAGAGTTGACATTTCGAGTCCTCATGACCCTTCGACAGAACTTGAGTTCGAGTCCAAGAAAGAGTTGAAATATAAGCTGGTTTAAGGTGTGTGGGGGGGGGGGCGGAGAGAGAGAGAGAGAGAGAAGTGGAGGGGGTTGGTGTGGTTGTAGGGACAAACAAGCAGTGATAGAAGCAGATCATCAAAAGATGTCAACAACAATAGAACAAAAGAACGCATAGGTGTTAAAGTTGGTGATATTATCTAAACGAATGTGCTGATTAAGAATGGATGGTAGTGCACTCATGGTATAGCTCTAGTGGGGGTGGGGAGAGCATAAAAGATTTTAAAATATTTAAAAATAATGGAAATAGGTGGGAAAAGAAAAATCTATATAATTTATTGGAAAAAAAAAGGAAGGGGGTGGGGATGGGGGAGGGAGCTCAAGACCTAAAGTTGTTGAATTCAATATTCAGTCCGGAAGGCTGTAAAGTGCCTAGTCGGAAGATGAGGTGTTGTTCCTCCAGTTTGCGTTGGGCTTCACTGGAACAATGCAGCAGGCCAAGGACAGACATGTGGGCAGGAGAGCAGGGTGGAGTGTTAAAATGGCAAGCGACAGGGAGGTTTGGGTCATTCTTGCCAACAGACCGCAGGTGTTCTGCAAAGCAGTCGCCCAGTTTACGTTTGGTCTCTCCAGTGTAGAGGAGACCACTCCTTTCTCAGTGACTGTCTCCGTATCCGACTTACCCCACGTGGATTTCAACTGAAATTCCACCCCTCATGTTTCGAACCCACCCAGGATTACAGGTATCTCCGGGACATAAAACATTTCTCGGACTGCTGTTCCCGTCACATTTTGAAATCCACACTCGATGCTATGCGCCGCCATATGAACACACTCGACCTCTCCCTCCAGCAGCACCGCCGTACCCTTTTTCAAAGCTGCGCGTGCCCCCAGTTTCATTTTATTCTTCGGCTCATCCGACGCCTCAACAAGAAACTTTTTCTCTTTCTCTCAAGTGCTAAGGAACGCAAGCTCCAACAACTCATCGACACCAACACCCATCTAGGACCCTCCAGCCCTGCCCGTCCCTCCGTCCCACCCCATCTTCCAATCCCAACCCCAGCCGTGTATTCACTATACCCCCTGACCTTCCCCTCTCCAATGCTGAATGTTCAGTGCTCAGCAAAGGACTTAGTTTCATACCCTTACGCCCTCACCTCAATGAATTTCGGGCTCGGCATGATGCTGAACTCTCCTTCTGCCGTCTTCGTCTCCGGGCTCACTTTTTTGGGCAGGAGTCCTCTCCCAGTTCGACGGATCCTTTTACCCATCTCCAATATTCTCCCTCCACCTGGACCCCTCCCTCTGGATTCTTACCTTCTCTTGATCTTTTCATTGAGAACAGTCGGCGCGACATTAGTCGTCTCAATTTCTCTGCTCCTCTCACCCATTCTAACCTGTCTCTCTCTGAACTTACTGCACTCCATTCTCTCAGGTCCAACCCTGACATTGTCATCAAACCTGCTGACAAGGGTGGTGCTGTTGTTGTCTGGTGCACTGACCTCTACCTCGTGGAGGCTGAGCGTCAACTCGCAGACAGTTCCTCCTACCTCTCCCTGGACCATGACCCCACCACTGAACACCAAGCCGTTGTTTCCAGGACTGTCACTGACCTCATCTCCTCTAGAGATCTTCCTCCCACAGCTTCCAACCTGATAGTCGCCCAACCTCGGACGGCCCGCTTCTATCTCCTACCCAAAATCCAGAAACAGAACTGCCCCGGTAGACCGATTGTCTCAGCTTGCTCCTGCCCCACAGAACTCATTTCTCGTTATCTTGACTCCCTTCTCTCTCCCCTTGTCCAGTCCCTTCCCACCGACATCCGTGATTCCCCTGACACCTTACGTCACATCAACAATTTCCAGTTCCCTGGCCCCAACCGCTTCCTCTTCACCATGGATGTCCAATCCCTCTACACCTCCATCCCCCACCAGGATGGTCTGAGGGCCCTTAGCTTCTTCCTCGAACAGAGGCCCAAACAATCCCCATCCACCACTACTCTCCTCCGTCTGGCTGAACTTGTTCTCACGCTGAACAATTTCTCCTTCAACTCCTCTCACTTCCTCCAAATAAAAGGTGTGGCTATGGGTACCCGCATGGGCCCCAGCTATGCCTGTCTCTTTATGGGGTATGTGGAACATTCCTTGTTCCAGTCCTACTCCGGCACCCTTCCACAACTCTTTCTCCGGTACATCGATGATTACTTCGGTGCTGCTTCATGCTCTCGTCGGGACTTGGAAAAATTTATTAATTTCGCTTCCAATCTCCACCCCTCCATCATTTTCACGTGGTCCATCTCTGACACTTCCCTTCCCTTCCTTGACCTCTCTGTCTCAATCTCTGGTGATAGACTGTCCACCAATATCCATTACAAACCCACCGACTCCCACAGCTTCCTCGACTACAGCTCCTCACACCCCGCTACCTGTAAGGACTCCATCCCATTCTCTCAGTTCCTTCGCCTCCATCGCATCTGTTCCGATGATGCTACCTTCAAAAACAGCTCCTCTGACATGTCATCCTTCTTCCTTAACCGAGGTTTTCCACCCACGGTCGTTGACAGGGCCCTCAACCGTGTCCGGCCCATCTCCCGCGCATCCGCCCTCACGCCTTCTCCTCCCTCCCAGAAACATGATAGGGTCCCCCTTGTCCTCACTTATCACCCCACCAGCCTCCGCATTCAAAGGATCATCCTCCGCCATTTCCGCCAACTCCAGCATGATGCCACCACCAAACATATCTTCCCTTCACCCCCCTATCGGCATTCCGTAGGGATCGCTCCCTCTGGGACACGCTGGTCCACTCCTCCATCACCCCATACTCCTCAACCCCCTCCTATGGCACCACCCCATGCCCACGCAAAAGATGCAACACCTGCCCCTTCACTTCCTCTCTCCTCACCGTCCAAGAGCCCAAACACTCCTTTCAAGTGAAGCAGCATTTCACTTGAATTCCCCCCAACTTAGTCTACTGCATTCGTTGCTCCCAATGTGGTCTCCTCTACATTGGAGAGACCAAACGTAAACTGGGCGACCGCTTTGCAGAACACCTGCGGTCTGACCGCAAGAATGACCCTAACCTCCCTGTCGCTTGCCATTTTAACACTCCACCCTGCTCTCTTGCCCACATGTCTGTCCTTGGCTTGCTGCATTGTTCCAGTGAAGCCCAACGCAAACTGGAGGAACAACACCTCATCTTCCGACTAGGCACTTTACAGCCTTCCAGACTGAATATTGAATTCAACAACTTTAGGTCTTGAGCTTCCTCCCCCATCCCCATCCCCTTTCTGTTTCCCCCTTCCTTTTTTTTCCAATAAATTATATAGATTTTTCTTTTCCCACCTATTTCCATTATTTTTAAATATTTTAAAATCTTTTATGCTCTCCCCACCCCCACTAGAGCTATACCTTGAGTGCCCTACCATCCATTCTTAATTAGCACATTCGTTTAGATAATATCACCAACTTTAACACCTATGTGTTCTTTTGTACTATTGTTGTTGACATCTTTTGATGATCTGCTTCTGTCACTGCTTGTTTGTCCCTACAACCACACCAACCCCCTCCACTTCTCTCTCTCTCTCTCTCCGCAACCCCCCCCACACACCTTAAACCAGCTTATATTTCAACTCTTTCTTGGACTCGAACTCAAGTTCTGTCGAAGGGTCATGAGGACTCGAAACGTCAACTCTTCTCTTCTCCGCCGATGCTGCCAGACCTGCTGAGTTTTTCCAGGTAATTCTGTTTTTGTCCTGTTTATTCCTACTCTGTTTCCTGCTTGCTAACCAGTTTTCTATCCACCTCAATACATTACCCCCAATCCCATGTGCTTTAATTTTACACGCCAGTCTCTTATGTGGGACTTTGTCGAAAGCTTTCTGAAAGTCCAAATAAACCACATCCACTGGCTCCCCCTCATTAACTCTACTAGTTACATACTGGAAAAATTCCAGTAGATTTGTCAAGCATGATTTCCCTTTCATAAATCTATGCTGACTCTGTCTGATTCTGCCACTGTTTTCCAAGTGCTCAGCTATTAAACCTTTTGTAATGGACTCTAGAATTTTCCCCACTACTGATGTCAGGCTGACTGGTCTACAATTCTCTGTTTTCTCTTACCTCCCTTTTTAAATAGTGGGGTTACATTAGCTACCCTCCAATCTGAGGGAACTGTTCCAGAGTCTGTAGAATCTCGGAAGATGACCACCATTGCATCCACTATTTCTAGGGCCACTTCCTTAAGTACTCTGGGATGTAGATTATCAGGCCCTGGGGATTTATTGGCCTTCAATCCCATCAAGTTCCCCAACGCCATTTCCCTACTAATACTGATTTCTTCCAGTTCATCCCTCTTGCTAAACCCTGTGTTCCCCAACATTTCTGGTATATTATAGAGTCCTCCTTTGTGAAGACAGAACCAAAGTATGTATTTAGTTCGTCAGCCATTTCTTTGTTCCCCATTATAAATTCCCCTGTTTCTGACTGTAAGACATTTGTCTTCACCAATCTTTTTCTCTTCACGTACCCATAGAAACTTTTACAGTCAGTTTTTATGTTCGCCGCAAGCTTACTCTCGTACTCTATTTTCCCCTTCTTAATCAATCCCTTGGTCCTCCTTTGCTGAATTCGAAACTGCTCCCAATCCTCAGGTCTGTTGTTTTTTCTGGCCAACTTGTATGCCTCTTACTTGGATCTAATACTATCTCTAATTTCCCTAGTAAGCCACGGTTTGGCCACCTTTCCTGTTTTACTTTTGCAGCAGTAAAATCACTGGTTAAGTCTTAGCTAGAGAATTGTCTACAGTTCTGGGACCACACCTCAAGAAAGATGTCAGGGCTTTAGAAAGGGTACAGAGGACATTTGCCAGGTGATACCAGAGATGAAGGATTTCAGTTATATGGGGAGGTTGGAAAAAATTGTACTGTTTTTCTTGGAACAGCAAAGGTTAATAGGTGACCTAATAGAGGCTTTCAAGATAAGAGGTTTTGATAGAGTAAATAGAGAAAATCTAATCTCACTCTTGAGTCAGTCAATACCTGGAGTCTATAGGCTCAAATTCATTGGAAAAAGATCTGGACGGAGATGCAGAGAAATTTTTCACTCAGTTGTCAGAATCTGGAAATACTGAAAATGTGGTGGAAGCTGACTCTATAAATAATTTTGGAAAATAATTGTATAGGTACATGAGACTGGGCAACTTAAAAAAGGTCATGGACAAACAGTGGGGATATGATGCTAAGTGCAACTGCTCTTTGAAAGACAAAAACAAGATACTGTGGATGCTAGAAATCTTTAATAAAAACAGAAATTACTGGAAATACTCAACACCCTCAGCCTCTGGGAGAGAGAAACAGTATTAACGTTCCAGATCAGCGACCTTTCATCAGAACAGGGAAAGGTTTGAATAGAAATGTAATAGGTTTGAAATAAGCAAAAATAGGAGGCTGGAAAAGGAGCAAATGAGAAGGTCTGTGATGGGGTTGCAGATAGGTGATTACGTGAGATAAGAGTTAACAGTGCAAGGCCAAAGATACTGGAAATGGGACAAGAAGCAAAAGATATGTCCAGAGGAGGTGTGAATGGTAGAATGATGACAACTGTTTTCTGAGAGTGAAAACAAGTGAAAAATTAGAGTAAAGGTGAAACAAAGAAAAAGGAAGCAAAATGGCGACAATGATTATGATCGCAAATTGTTGAACTCTGTATTGAGTCTAGATGTAAAATGCCTAATTAAACGTGCCTCAATGTAGGCTGAAGGAGCAGTTCCTCATCTTTCATTAAGGCATGCTACAGCCTTCCAGAATCGTTATTGAGTTCAGCAATTTCAGACCATAACCTCTGCCCTCATGTTGTTTCCTTTTTCCTCGCAGGTTTTGGTTTTACTCTTTTATTCCTTTCTCATTTTTGGCAGCTGTTCATCATTCTACCATTCATACTTCCCCCAGACACATCATTTTGTTTCTTTACTTGTCCCTTTACCACTGCCTTTGGCCTTGCACCACCAACTTATTTGTTATTTAATCTCTCCTCCTCCTATCCTATCACAGATCTACCCCTTTGTTCTTTTTACATCCTTACCCATTTCACTTGCTTAACCCGGAGAAGTTCTGATGAAAGCTCATGGATCTGAAACTTTAATTTTATTTCTCTTAACAGATGCTGACAGACCTGATTAGTATTTCCAGCATTTTCTGTTTTTATGCTCTTTCACAGAGCCAGCACAAGCATAATTAGCTAAAGGGCCAGGGACATTGACAGGCCAGGGGAAGGTAAGTGTCTAAGATAGGTAGTAAGGATTTAGGGGTTGGGGGTGTCCTGAGGTCGAGGGGGCGGTTGGGGGTGTCCAAAGGTTGGCGGGGGGATGGGGGGTGTCCCGAAGTTGGGGACGGGAGGGATGTCTTGAGCTCTGATTTGGGGAGGGTGTCTCGGGGTTGGGGGTAGTGCGTCGAGGTTGGGGTCGGGGGGGGTGTGCCTCGAGGTCGGGGTCAGGGGGGTGGTGCCTCGAGGTCGGGGAGGGTGTCTCGAGGTTGGGGGGTGGTGCCTCGGGGTCGGGGGATGGTGCCTCGAGGTCGGGGTCAGTTGGGGTGGTGCCTCAAGGTCGGGGTCAGGGGGGCTGGTGCCTCGAGGTTGCTGGGGGTTGTCTCGAGGTCGGAGAGATGGTGCCTTGGGGTCGGGGAGGGTGTCTCAAGGTCGGGGTTGGGGAGGGGGTGCCTCAAGGTTGGTGGGTGTGTCCCGAGGTTGGTGGGGCTGTGGTCCAGAGGTCAAGTGGGGGGCAGGGTCTGGCGGTCAATGGGGGGGAGGGTCTGGCGGTCAGTGGGAGGTAGTTTCTGGAGGCCAGTTGGGGCGGGGGTTCCTGTGTTCGGGTGGGGGTCCGTGGGGAGGTTGGGGGCTCCGAGGTCGGGGTCTGAGGTTGATGGGGTGGGGAAGGTGGGGTTGTCGAAGGTCAGGGGGTTGGTCGCTGTCTGTGGTCAGGGGGAGGTGGGCTTGTCGGAGGTCATGGGGGTTGCTGGGGCTGTGGGAAGGCCCATGGGGTCTTTCTGTGTCATTACAACAGTTCCCAGAAGTTAGAAGAGGTTTTAATTCTTCTAATTTTTTCTGGACATCTGTTGGTATAAACCCAGCAGAACCATCAAAGTTTGCGATTTAAATTGCATTTTCGGATGCTTCCAAGCGCAGTATAATTGTCCAGATGAAGTTAGCATGTCTGGGCAATTGCCGTGCAAACCCTAGCCTGGTGGGAACTTGCCAGAAGGATTCCCCAGCACGTCTTTGGGATACCCCCCAAATCCGACAGAGGGGAGTGCTGAAGTTGCGGGCCATTGTTTCTGTGTGGGGGGAAGGTGGGGTTGTTGGAGTGGTAAGGGGGGCAGGGGGGAAGGCTGGAGGGAGGGTAAAAACAGCTAAAATCATTCTGATCTCTGTACATTTTCTTGTTATTTCTTCAGAGGGGCTGATGTGTAGAGAATGAGCGGCATTGTCCATGCCAGCTGGCATCAGACATGATCGACAGCGTGAATGGACAATGTGGTGAGAAGGCAAAGCTGTAATTTTCTTGAGGTCAGAGCGGGCAGCGCACCTGGCCCTGGAAAAGGAGCTCACTGTGGGCCTTGGAGGCCACCGCCCAGAGGATCATAATTACCAATGTCCCACCCTTTGTCCCCAGTGAGCTCCTCCTCCCCCATCTCCATTAACCGGGAGAGGTTAGGTCAGTGGTTGCACCGATCCCACTCAGCCTCAAGGATGCGGCTGTCCATCACTTATACTCCTTCCGGCACCAGGTTTTCATCCACCTGGCCCAGGAGGAGTGCATAGACGGTGGGGGGGTGTACTGTGGAATATGAGGGGGCCGCCTACAG
Source organism: Carcharodon carcharias (assembly GCF_017639515.1). NCBI lineage: Eukaryota > Metazoa > Chordata > Chondrichthyes > Lamniformes > Lamnidae > Carcharodon > Carcharodon carcharias. Next base: position 37,049,957 of record NC_054486.1, read on the forward strand.
AGTCTTCTGGACTGTGGCTGGCTTGCGGTGCCATGCCTGCAAGAAGGTGGGGCATATCTGTAAGAACTGCCCCGCCTCCAAGGCCACCAGCACCATCCAGGCGGCCGAGGCTGGCACCGTCACCACTCTATCTTCCTCCCTGCAAGGGGAGGTGCTGCCGACAGCCACCACCATCTTGGCTGCCGGCGAGGCTGGGGGAAGAGACCCTGTGCCAAAAGAAGGCGTGTTGGTAGACCTGCCACCTGGAGGCGGATCCCCAGACCCCCCAACCCACCCTGATCACCAGACACCTGAAAACACCGGCTCGGGTTAAAACATCATCCGGCCCCAGCGACGTGCGCTCCCCAGCCCGGCAGCGATGGGGCGCGTGAGCCCGAGCCAGTGGTCATCCTAAAAAGGATAGACTCACCAAAACCCCAGAGGGCAGAGCGTCCGGAGGGGCTGGACGAGGCAGCGGGAGCCTCGCAGATGGAGGTCTCCCCAGCCCCCTGCCTACCCCGGAAGAGATGCCACCCCTTGGAGGGGGAGGACCTCGCGACTTGTGAGGTCAGATGTGTCCCCTCCCCCAGTGATAAGGTGGTGGCATCTCCACCCTTGTTGCAGTCCCCTGAGCAGCCCGTCGGGGGTCGGTGAGGGTATCGCCCTTGTGGTGGTGCCCCACCCCAGCCCACCTTGTACTCCCGAGATGCTATCTGGCCTGCCAGGGGACTGCAGCAGTCCCTTCATGGCCTCAACTACTGGGTCATCGGGCGGCACTGGCAAGGAAGACCTCCCAGCTCCCTCCCAACCTTTAGCGCTGGGCCCCTCAGTCCTAGGTCCAGAGATTTTGCCAGACTCGCTGGGCGCCCAGTGCCTGAAGGGGAGCGGGGCCCTGAGCATCCACCACCCTTTGGCCCATATCCCCAAGAGGAGACCACAGACGACCCCTCTGGCCTTGATCCTGGGGGTAGGATCGAGGTTGAGCTGGTGCCGACTGGCAGCTTCTCAATGTGGGGGAGGAGTTGGAAGCTGGAGGCGATGACCTGGAGGAGAATGGGGTTTCAGTGGTGAGTGCCGGGGATGACTTAGAGTCGTTGTTGGGTAAGGTGGTGGATCCTCTGGCGCGCCCCCCCATCAATTCTCCCCTCATCCCTTTACGGGAGCTCCAGGATTTTTTAGTAAGTAATTGTAGACAAGGTCCAGTCAGCTCTGGACCTGTGGTATTCTTTTCATCCTGTGTTCTGGTCTGCCCGCAAAGCCGAAAAGCCCCTGGGCTGGACTGGAATGCTAAGAGGAGGGTCCACACGTTTCTCGCTGGGCTCCTGAAGGAGAGGAAGGTTAAAATAGTCCTCTCTTTCTTACACTAGGCACAGTGATGGTAGCACATACTTCTGACAATGAAGACTACCATAGCTAGCTTCAACATCAATGGCAGCAGGGGGACACAGCGCAGGTTTCAGAACCTCTCGGACCTCAGGTGGGAAGTATGCGTTGTGCTTCCTGCAGGAAACCCATGTCACTCCGGGAGACAAAGCCACGTGGCTCCTGGAATGGTGAGGGGGGATCTACATGAGTCACCTAGCCTCCAATTCTGGCGGGGTGGTTATCTTGTTGGTCCTGCATTTTCAGCCGGAGAGCTTGGGGGTCAAGAAGCCGGTGCCAGGCCAATTGCTGCACCTTACTGTGCACCTAGGGGGCGCAGCACTTCACTGTGTGAATGTGTACGTTCCCCTGGGCGCGCAGCAGCAAGCGAGCTTCTTTGATGAAGCGTCCACTCATCTTGGCTCCATCGACGCGGGCAATGCAACATCCTCAGAGGGATTTCAGCTGTACCCTCGAGGCCTGGGACCGTTTCAGTGCCAGGCACCACTTGCTAGGTGTGAGTAAGTTACGGGACCTGGTTGGGTCCTTCGACTTGGCGGATGTCTGGCGACATCTCCATCCTGACTCCAGTTTTCACTTTCATGTTGCCTGGAGTCAAAGCATCCAGACTTGACTGCCTTTAAATTTCCAAGGCATACGTGTCCTGCGTTCCGTCGGCTTCTATACAGCAGGTGCCGTGCACGGACCACCGTCTGGTGTGGGCGGAACTTGTTCCACTCTGCCCTGGGACGGGGTCCACGTACTGGCACTTTAACAACCTGCTGCTGGAGGACGAGCGGTTCTGGGACTCGTTCCATCATTGAGGCTGCGGTGGGACATGGGCAAGGTCCACATCTTCTGTCAGGAGTACACAAGAGGGTTGACAAAGAGATGAAAATCCAGGGTTGAGGAGTTGGAGAAGGAGATGCTCAACCTGGAGGCATGTCTCCACAGTCCGATGCGGACCCGGCCCTGCGGCTGGTGTACAAAGAGAAGAAGGGCGCGCTGCGGGACCTGCAACTCGTCGGGTCCCATGTCGCATACGTGAAGTCACCGAATCCAGTTCCTCAAGGACCTGGACCACGGCTCCCCCTCCTACTCGCTGGAAAAAAGGCAGGGGATCCATCAGCAGCTCCTTACTCTGCTGGCCGATGACGGATCCCTTATCTCAGATCCGGAGGGCATCAGAGCTATTGCCAAATCCTACTACACTGCCCTGTTCTCTCCGGATCTGTACAGCAAGGATGTTTGCAAAGTTTTGTGGGAGGACCTGCCACCAGAAAGCTTGACTCTCCTATAAGTCTGGGGGAGCTGAGCGGCGCCCTTGACAGCCTCTCCAGGGGCAAGTCCCCGGGGCTGGTTGGGCTGACCATAGAGTTCTTCAGGGCATTCTGGGATGTCCTGGGGGACAGTATCACTATCGGAGAGGTGCCCCTCTTATGGCACAGGGCGGTCATTGACCTGCTGTTCAAGAGGGGGGATCTCTGCCAACTTACGAATTGGCACCCAGTCACACTCCTCAGCACGGATTACAAAATCTTTGCCAGGGCGATGTCTTCTCGCCTTGGCACCATGCTGGACCACATGATCCACCTTGACCAGTCCTACACTGTCCCGGGCTGCACTTTTTTTGATAACATTCATCTGGTCCAGGACATCATCCACTTTTCCCAGAGGGCTGGCCTTCCTATCTCTTGTCTAGGAGAAGGCATTCGACAGGGTGGATCACGAATATTTATTCAGGAATCTGCATTGTGTTCAGGACGCATTTCGTTGCCCGGATCCGACTTCTGTACACTGCCACAGAGTGTCTAGTTAAGGTTAACGGGTCCCTGACGGCGCCCCTTCGCTTTCAGACAGGAGTACATCAGGGCTGCCCTCTGTCTGGTCAATTGTATTCTATCTGCGTAAAGCCTTTCTTGCACCTCTTGTCGGGATTGGTCCTGCGCGGCCGGGCATTGGGGTGGTCCTCTCAGCTTACGCTGATGATGTGCTCCTCATGTTCACTGACCTGGCTGACTTGTGGAGGAAGCGCGAGTGCCAGGGCATCTACTCTGACATGTCCTCTGCCGGGATCAACTGGGGCAAGTGTTCTGGACTCCTGGTTGGTCAGTGGCAGATGGATCCCCTACCGGAGGAGCTCAGGCCTTTCACCTGGAGCAGGACCAGCCTCTTCTACCTGAGGGTCCATCTCTGCCCTGCTGAGAAATCCTGGCCCGCGAATTGGCAGGAGTTGGAGGTCAAAGTCACCATTTGCCTGCGGTGCTGGACAGGACTGCTTCGAGTGCTGTCTTACCGGGGTTGAATTCTGGTCATAAACCAGCTGATTGCCGCCATGCTGAAATCCAGAGATCCACACCAGCAGCCAGTTTGTCCTCTGCCCCCACACCAGCAGCCAGCCTTATCTCCCCCTGCCCCTCCCTCCCTTCTCCCCACCTTCCCCCTTTGGCATGAAGAATAGAAAAGCAGAGTATTATTTAGATAGGGAGAGACTGCAAAATGCTGCAATACAGAGAGACCTCGGTGTCCTTGAACATGACTCACAAAAAGTCAGCATGCAGGTACAGCAAGTAATTAAGTAGGCAAACTGTTTGTGGGCCTTTATTGCGAGGAGGTCTTGCTACATCTATACAGGGTATTGATGAAACCACACTTACAAGTACCGTGTGCCGTTTTGGCCACTTTACTTAAGGAAGGACTTCCTTGCATTGGGGTCAGTTCAGAGAAGATTCACTATGCTGATTCCTAGGATGACGGGGTTGGCTAGTGGTGAAGGTGGAGGAGGTTAGATTTATAACAAAAACAAAAATACCTGGAAAAACTCAGCAGGTCTGGCAGCATCTGCGGAGAGGAACATAGTTAATGTTTCGAGTCAGAATGACCCTTCAACAGAACTAAGTAAAAATAGAAGAGAGGTGAAATATAAGCTAGTTTAAGGGGGTGGGACAGGTTGAGCTGGATAGAGGGCCACTTCTCCCAACCCCCCTTAAACCAGCTTATATTTCACCTCTCTTCTATTTTTACTTAGTTCTGTTGAAGGGTCATTCGGACTCGAAACGTTAACTGTGCTCCTCTCGGCAGATGCTGCCAGACCTACTGAGTTTTTCCAGGTATTTTTGTTTTTGTTTTGGATTTCCAGCATCCACAGTTTTTTGCTTTTATCTTGAGGTTAGATTTATACTCATTTGAGTTTAGAAGCATGAGAAGTGATCTTATTGAAACATAAGATTCTGAGGGGGCTTGACAGGGTAGATGTTGAGAGGATGTTTCCCCTTGTGGGCAATCTAGAACTAGGGTTTCAAAATAAGCAATCTCCCATTAAAGACAGATGAGGAGGAATTCCTTCTCTTGTAGTGTTTGAAATTCACATGAGTAGTGGAGGCTGGACCATTGAATATATTCAAGTTAAACAGATTTTGATTGACAAGAAGAGAGTCAAGGGTTATGGGAGACAGGGTAGGAATGTGGAGTTGAGGCCACATCAGATCAGCCTGATCTTATTGACTGGTGGAGCAGGCTCGAGGGGCTGAATGGCTTACTGCCGCTCCTATTTCTTATCATCATATGAATTTCAGAGGAAGTGGATTATTGCTGCCCTTGAAGAAAATGAGCTTGGTTTTGTGGAAAACTAACTCATTTGGAATTCCAAATGTATTTATGGTGTGAAGGGAGGAATTATGGATAAGGGTGGTTTACCAAAGGGTCTGATTGGCCAATATGCATCATAATTAGCTAAGATGCTGTGACAGATGCTCCAGTTACTCAGTTTGAGGTATTTGTTTCCATTGTTGTCTCATATATTTTCAGTTGTTAGCCTTTTGGATTAAGACTTTAAACAAGTGATTTTAATCTCTCTGGTCCTGTTTTATAGTAATGGGAAAATGAAATGCCTTTGATAGGTGCCCTTGCAATCGTATGCCATCAAATTACTTGTTGTGAATGGCCCATTAACATTTGTAAATGGAACTCCGTGAAACATGTATTTGCAAGAGTCAAGCAAAATGTTTGTTTAAAAGCTCTCAATTGCAATTGTTAATTAGTTTCTATGTATTTAAATCTTCCAATGTTTTTCATAGTAATCCTTAATCTAATCTACGATTTCAATCTGGATGTTCCAAAGGTGCATCTAATCTTAAATTTGTGTTTCTCATCTGATCTGGCTCTGACTCTAACTTGTGAAACATCAAAAGACTTAAATACTTATATTTGCATCAAACATCAAGTCCCAGAACTCTCTGGTTATTCTAAAACTGCGATAGCAAAGACACATTACAAACAGAGACTGGAAAATTTATAATGGGGAATAAGGAAATGACAGAGAAACTAAACAAATACTTTGTATCTGTCTTCACAGTGGAAAATACAAAACACCATCCAGAAGTACGATGGAACTAAGGGACTAGCAACATTGAAGAACTGAAAGAAATTAGTATTAGTAAAAAAAAGTTTGTGCTGGAAAAACTAATGGGACTGAAAGTTGATATGGATTTATGAAAGGGAAATCGTGTTTGACAAATCCGTTGGAGCTTTGTGAGGATGTAGCTAGCAGGATAGATAACAGGGAACCAGTGGTGTTTTTGGATTTTCAGGAGGCTTTTGATAAGATCTCACACAAAAAGCTATTAAACAAAATTAGAGCACATGGGATTGGGGTAAATATACTGGGATGGATTTATGGATTGGTTAATGGGCAGCAAACAGAGAACCAATGGGTCATTCACAGGTTAGCAGGCTATAACTCGTGGAGTATCACAAGAATCAGTGCCTGAGTCTAAGCTGTTCACAACCCATGTCAATGATTTGGATGTGGGGACCAAATGCAATATTTTTAAGTTTGCTAATGACACAAAACTAGGTGGGAATGCGAGTTGTGAGGATACAAAGAGGCTTCACAGGAATTTAGACATTCTAAATGAGTGGGCAGGAAAATGGCAGATGGAATATAATGTTGAAAAATATGAAATTATCAACTTTGTTAGGAAATACAGAAATGCTGAGTATTTATTAAATAGTGGGAGAGTGGGAATTGTTGAAGTCTAAAGGGACCTGGGTGTCTTTGTTCATGAGTACTGAAAGATAACATGCAGGTGCAGCAAGCAGTTAGGAAGGCAAATGGCATATTGGTCTTTATTGCAAGAGGATTGGAGTATAGGAGTAAAGATATCTAAAGTTGTATAGAGCCTTGGTGAGACTGCACCTGGAGTATTGTGTACGGTTTAGGTCTCCTTGTCTAAGGAAGGATATACTTGCCATAGAGGGAGTGGAATGGAGGTTCACCAGATTCTTGGGATGGTGGGATTGTCCTATGATAAGAGATTGAGGAGACTGGGCCTGTATTCACTAGAGTTTAGAGGAAGAGCGGTGATCTCATTGAAACATACAATATTCTTACAGGGCTCGACAAGGTAGATGCAGGAAGGATGTTTCCACTGGCTGGGAGTTCTAGAACCAGAGGACATTGTCTCAGAATAAAGGGCAGGCCAGTTAGGACTGAGACGAGAAGGAACTTCTTCACTCGGGGTGGTGAAACTTTGGAATTCTCTACCTCAGAGGGCTGTGGAGGCTCAGTCATTGAGAATGTTCAAGACAGATTTTGGTAGATTTCTAGATATTAAAGAAACCAAGGGATGTGGGAACATGCATTGGGCATTGAAGTAGAACATCTAGTTGAATAGCAGAGCAGGCTCAAGGGGTCAAATGGCCTACACCTCCTATATTCTATGTTCCTATTTTGCCCACTATTGTTTACTCCTTTCCACCCCCTCCCCACCTTGTGGTGAACCCTGCATTGTGCATCACAATTAAAAAGATTAGTATGTTGCTATTGTATATTTAACTTTGATTTTTTTGATAATGTTTTGATTTTAACACTATTTGAAGATGTTGTAGATGAAGAAGGTGATGAAAGCGGAACAATTATAGCACGGAAAGTTGGTGAAGCTGTGCAGAACACCTTCGGAGCAGTGGCTACAGCAATAGATTTTCCATTAGGTAAGAGGTTTATAAAGCAGGGAAAATACTTCAAGGGCATATATTGCTTTCTCCTCTGGAATCCTAAAGCTGATTTCACTACGCATTCTCTATCTGCTGATTTGATCATCCTTGTCCACTGGCCTGGACATAGAACAGCTCCTTGATCTTGCAAAAAAATAACAGCTGCTTAAGCTTGCAAAAAACAGGCACAGCTCCTTGAGCTGACAAAAAAAAAGCTCGAAAACAAACTATACTTCACACCATCATTATTGCATTTGTTCATAGAAACAGAAAATAACACACTGGCCAATTTAACTAAATACACAAGTTTGTGGATAGTCACGCTTTTGGCAGATTGTCTGTGCCTTAGTGGCAATCAACCATTTCCTTATAATCTGCAAGAGTGTGCTAGCCAAGCCACCAAAAACCACTTCAGCATACTGAGTGTTACTATCCGAGCGTCTCCTATGCGCACAGTTTCCACTAATGTTCCAACAAGCAATGGGTGCAGCATGTACTAAGGGTAATTAATGACATTTTTAGCACAGAGCAAGTATTACTTAACAGACATATTTAGATGGAAACAAAAACCTAGATACAGATCAATGATGCCACGTCTGGCTGACCTGGATATTATCCTAATCCATGCCTTTGTCACTACATTTGATTATGCTCCTGGCCATTTAAAACACTGCTACCCATATCGTATCATAGTATCATCTATCCTCTCTGCCTTCAAGCTGACTCCATGCTCCCAGGTACCTTGAATTTAAAATTGTCATCCTTGTGTTTAAATCCCTTAATGATCTCACTCCTCTTTATTTCTGTAAATTCCCTCAGCCCTACAACTTCCTTCCCCCTGCACCTAAACCTCCCACTTATCAGAACTGTCCATTCCTCCAATTCTGGCTTCTTGTACATCTGCTGTCCCTTCACCACCACCACCACCCCCCCTACCCTCCCCCCCCCCACCCCCCACACAGGTGGCTGTGCCATTAGCTGACTAGGCCCCACACACATCAGGAGTGTGATGGAATATGCTTCACTTGCCTGGATGAGTGCAGCTCCAATAGCACTCAAGAAGCTCAACACCATCCAGGACAAAGCAGCCTACTTGATTGGCACCCCGTCCACAAACATTCACTCCCTCCACCACCAACACAGTGGCAGCAGTGTGTACCATCCACAAGATGGACTGCAGCAACTCACCAAGGCTCCTTAGACAGCATTTTACAAACCCACAACCGCTATCATCTGGAAGGATAAGGCCAGCAGACACATTGGAACACCACCATTATCTGCAAGTTCCCCTCCAAGCCACTCACTATCCTGACTTGAAAACATATCACCATTCCTTCACTGTCGCTATGTCAAAATCCTGGAACTCCCTCCTTAACAGCACTGTGGGTGTACCGACACCACATGGACTGCAGCAGTTCAAGAAGACAGCTCACCACCAGCTTCTCGAGGACAATTAGGGATGGGCAATAAATGCTGGCCCAGCCAGCGACGCCCACATCCTGTGAACGAATGAAAAAATAACAAACTCTGGAATTCACTCCCTAAATCCACCCATCTTGTCTTTCAAGATTCTCCTTAAAACCCATCTGTGACCAAGCTTTGACCCCCCCATAAAATACCTTTCTTGGCTCAGCATTCATTTTTCTGAAGTGGTGTGGGACTCTTTGCAACATTAAAGCTATATAGATGTAAGTTATTTCCAGTGCACTTTGAAACTAGTGTTCAGATTTCAATGACCGACAGAAGTCTAAATTTATTTTTCTCCTGCTTTGAAAAAGCTGGTGCTAAACCATTTTTATATCACTGTAAGAGTGTATCCACGTGCACCGATCCATGGTGTCTGGTTTTAAATAGCCATTGGTTAAAATGTATTTGAGTGAACTTTGAAGTAGGGGGGGTGGGTGGTGGGGGGGTGGGTGGTGCCTAGGTGGGCACTGGGGGGGTGGGGTGGTGTTACTGTTTCTTTTTTAGAATCCCTGTAATTTGGTGCTGACTGACAGTGGATAATCTTTTGTGCCAGGTGGTGTCTGATAGCTACTCCAAACACTTAATCAGCTCAGGTAACACACCAGGTCATTTGCTAGTAGATGGCAGTTGTGATCTGTGCAAGCAAATTATAAGATAGATGAGATTTGAGAACTTGGTCTCATCATGAATTGCTTGGTGTACTGAAATTTTCTAGCAGTATTTAACAATTTTGGGAGGCAGGAGGGATTTGCCTTCTATGATCTGGTTATGCTCAGGACACCAGTTTCAAGCTGCTAGACATAAAGGCCAAAGACACTCATCTCATGCAGACTTTTCCAGGGGTTGCCAGCGCTTAACAATCATAACCTAATATAGTCTGTATCAGTTACTAAGAGTTCAAAATCTAATTGGCCATGCATTCAATTACTGCTGATAAACATCAGGCACTTCTGTGTTTTCTTAAAAAAATCAATCACACGAGCAAAACATTGTCCAGAAAATTTGGAATTCTGCATATTATTAGTCATACACCCTGGAGGGCGTGTTCAATGTATAATGTCTTCTGGTGTATTATGACCAATCTTGTACCCTGTGCATGTTCAGAAATGGGTTTCCATATAATATTGATTTTGCAGGGAGATGGTAGCATAGTGGTAATGTCACTTTACTAGTAATTTAGAAGCCCAGGATAATGCTCTGGATGCATGAGTTCAAATCCCCCACGGCAGCTGGTGGAATTTAAATTAAATTAATAAATCTGGAATATAAATCTAGTCTCAGTAATGTTATCCGTGAAAGTATCATCGATTGTCATAAACTCCCATCTGGTTCACTAATGTCCGTTAAGGTAGGAAATCTGCCATCCTTACCTGGCCTGGCCTACTTGTGACTCCAGACCCACAGCAATGTGGTTGACCCTTAACTGTCCTCTGAAATGGCCCAGCAAGCCACTCAGTTGAAGGGCATTTAGGGATGGGCAGCAAATGTTGGCTTAACCAACGACACCCACATCCAATGAAAGAATAAAAAAAAGTGATCATTTAATGTGACGGTCATTTCCAAAAACATTCAAGTTGCCTGTAGGCATCACACTGAAGAGGATCTCTGTGAGGGACACTGGAATTTATCAAATGCATCAGTTGTATGCTTCCAAGAGGGCACTGGATAATGGCTTCTCTGCCTCATTTGATAAGTGCCCAGCCCGATGTGGGACAAGACTTTGCAAACCAGATTCATTTGTTGACATATAACCAGTTGATCTCAGTTGGATGATGACATTACTGTAGTTTCCCTGTGCCTCTGAGCTAAAGAGGAAGAAAGTCAGCCTGGTTGCCTTTGATTAAATGTACATGAAAGTCAGATAGTCTGCTGGACTCTAGCTACCTCGGCATGGGCATGACAATTGGCTGACTGAGTGTGCTGATGAAGGGACATCCAGTTCTTTGAAGAAATGTGTTGGAGGGGGGAACTAAGCAGAAGTGCACTGGATGTAGAAATGAATCTTTTGTGTGTTTTAATTTAGATTGACAACTCATGAATCATGTCTTTGGTAGGTCTAGTGAAAGATGCAGCCAGACCATCATACTGGGTTCCTGACCACGAGATCACTAATTGCTGCTATTGTCGAAAAGAATTTACAACAAAAATGTCCAAGCATCATTGTCGAGCCTGCGGGCAGGGTTTCTGCAATGAATGCTCTCAGGATAGGCGAACAGTCTCTTCACGTGGTTGGGACCATCCTGTACGGGTCTGTATAAACTGTAATAAAAAGCCAGGTGACCTTTGAGTAGCACACTTGAAAAAGAGAATACTGATCTAACATTGAATTTTAATGCAAATTATTCATTTCTTAATTATCAAGTATGCATGATATTTAAAAAGAAGTGGAAATAGAATTGCTGAAATAGTTCTTAACCCTGCCTATTCAAAAACAAACTCCTAAGAGGTATATTTTTTAAAGGTTCTGAACAATAACCAGAGTTCAGTAGGCAGTTGGTAACATCACATTTTTCCCTGTGAAAGGTTGTTTTCTAATTGAACCCATTGTTCATATTCATGATTTTACTCATTGACACTCATCAAAACTGACCTAAATACCTGTATGTGTTGTATGGGGTGTGTGCCAACTGCACTTGTAATTATACACAGATTACAAAAACTGGGTTCTGCTCACATGGAGAATGCCTTAAGTTTACTGTCAAACACTATGGGTATTCATTCGTGTAGTATGATTGTAGCTTTTTAAGTGATATCAATGTAGAAGTGCTCAAGTCGACGTAAACCTACAGTGACACTGACTCAGATTTTTCCCTCCCTCTGTTTCTTTTGGAACCCATTCCTCAGTGATGGGATTTTTTTCTAAATGTGATGTACGTTAGCACCTTTTTGAAAAGTTTCTGTTTATTTAAAAACAAATCGTGTTTTTGTTTATGTCGCCATTGGAATCCAAAATTCACATTACCTTGAGCAAGTGTATAGCTCTGTTTATCATATAATGTAAATTAGTGGTTTGTGAATAATTTATGTAAATAAAATTTTGATGTCCACTACACTGTTTCTCCTGCTTTGCAAATCCTTTCAGTCATTCATATAATGTGTGATTTCACGTGACTCACTGTGGTAGATCAAGCAACAAAATTGGTTGTACAACCTGGATAAAATATATGAATGCGCTATTTATAATTATAAACCAGATTACTGAAATCCACTAATGCAAACATAAACACATTAGACACAAGAACAAAAAGAGGAGGAGCAGGATAAGTCCATACAGACAACAGTTCAATATGGTCAAGGCTGGTCTTGGGCTTCAGCTTCACTTTCCCACCCACTTCCTGTATCCTTTGATTCCCTGAGAGACCAAAAATGTGTCTATCTCAGCCTGAAATATATTTAATGATGGCATATCCACAACCCCCTGGGGTACGGAATTCCAAAGATTCACAGCCCTTTGAGTGAAGAAATTTCTCTTCGTCTCAGTCCTAAATGATTGGCCCCTCATGCTGAAACTGTGCCCTCTTGTTCTAGATTCCCCAGCAAGTATCTGCCTTGTCAAACCCCTTCACAGTCTTGAATGTTTCAGTGAGATCACCTTATTCTTCTAAACTCCAGAGAATATAGACCCAATTTATTTTGGCTGTCATCATAGGGCAACCCTCTCATCCCAGAGACCAACCTAGTGAATGTTCACTGTACTACCACCAATGCAAGTATATCTCTCTTTAAATATGGAGACCAAAATTGCACATAGTATTATCCCAGGTGTTGTCTCACCAAAGCCCCATTACAATTGTAGCAAGACTTACTTATTCTTGTTCTCCAATCCCCCTGCAATAAAGGCCAGCATGCCATTTGATTTCATAATTGCTTGCTTTTTATGTTCTTTGTATAAGTACACCTAAGACTCCATGAACATCAGCATTTACAAGTTTCATGCCATTTTTTTAAAAAAAATCATTTTTTTCTATTCTTAAGACCAATGTGAATAACTCTCACTTTGCCATATTATACTCCATCTGCCACCTTGTTACCCACTCACTTAACCTCATATCTCTTGCAGCCACTTTGTGTACTCCTCACAGCTTGCATTCCCACCTAGCTTTGTATTGTCAGCAAACTTAGATGTGTTACTCTCTGTCTCTTGGTCTAAATCATTAATATAGATTGTAAATGGCTGAGGCCCCAGTCCTGAACCTTGTGGCACTCCACTGGTCACAACCTGCTCACTTGAAAGTACCCTATTTATCTCCACTCGCTGCTTCCTGTCCATTAACCAATCTTCAATGCTAATAGAAAACCCCAATTCCATGAGCTCTTTTCTTGTGTGTGGCACCTTTTGTGTGGCATTGATGCCTTTTGGTAATCCAAATATATTTGCTGGCTCCTCTTTATCTACCCTACTACTAATTATATCCTCAAAAATCTCTAATCGATTTGTCAAATAGGATTTCCTTTTTGTATATGCATGTTGATTTTTTCTAATCATGATGTTTTCCAACCACTGGTATCAGGCTAGCTGGCCTGTAGTTCCCTGTTTTCTCTCCCTCCTAGGGTGTCGGCCTTCAGATCCCAGGGATTTGTCAGATTTTAGTCTCAGAATCAGAGGTCCTTGAGTTTCTCCAGTACATTTTCTCTGCTGATATTAAAATCCTTAATTTTTTTTAACACTTATTAGCCCTTAGGTTACCCTCTATTTCTATTATGTAACTTGTCATCTACTGTAAAGATGGGCACAACATATTTGTTTGATGTCTCTAACATACAGACACAAAGTATTTGTTCAATGTCTCTGCCCAGTTATTCTACATTGGTAATCTGCAATTCTTTTGCAATCAAGATCTGATCCTGTGGGGGTGAGGAGGGAGATGCAAGATGAGAGTGCAGGAAAGAGAGAGAGAATTACCCTCCTTCCGGATATGTCAGTGGGAGGTATGTGGTGGTATATGTGAAGAGAAATCTTTATGCTTCTGTCTGTGGAGGGTTGATGTGGATTTGTGGTGTGTGTGGGAAGAGATATTCTGCTGTGTAGAGCAACTTTGAATATTTCTGCCCTTCTTGACTCCTATCTCACTGGGCAATGGTGGATTGTTACAATTTATGGGTTTCAAAATTTAGTGCAGAATAGATACAATTTGGTGCCTGGGTTTTAATGAATTGAGATATTGGTGTTGATAGAAAAATATTTGACTAATTTCCAAATTAGATTGCTTGATCAATTTAATTGATTATCTGGTGTTCCTTAGCATTTGCAGCAAAGACAGTGTGATTGACTTTTAAAATCTATTATTGTAAGCTGCCTCCTAATATAGATATTACCTCTTCAAAAGCAAACTGAATTGATAGCCGTATCCAGCCAATAGCTGGGACCTCTTGTGTTTCCAATGTGCCGGGAGATTCTTTCCCTGGCACCTTCTTCCCTCCACTTGGTTAGAAAATTAATTCAAGTTGAAATCAAGGGCTTTGAAGTGATTTCATACACTTACACTTGCTTAAACATATAATTACATATTTAAGCTAAGCAACAACATCTATCTGAGTAGAATTTTGCTTCTCATGTTGTATTTTGCTTTGATTTGTTTGTGAACCTTGATCATGGTAACATGGTGACGACTGTGTTGCAGCAGTCGCTTGATCATGCTGATCTTGTAAAACTCCTCAAAATTATTGTGGCCAAACATGAGAAGCTTACTGCTGATTACGAACAATTGAAGGAAGGGCTGATCAGTGTAGAGAACCAACTTGCATGTACAAAAGATGAGATTCCTAATGAAAAATGAGAACTGGGGGTGAGAACACTGGAGTATCAGTCACAGGAAGTAGAACACTTGAATGAGGACTTAATGTTTAAGTGACAAACTTGCAGAGGAAAAATCAACAAAGATAGATCTTCAGTTAAAACTTGATGAACTTTAGGTGTCAGAAGTCTTTAAGTATCGTGGTAAACACCTTGAACAGGAGAAGGAACTACTGGTGCATCAGAGCAGTTGGTTGAATGCAGAATGAGCAATGAAATTCTTGAACTCCAATACAATCTGGAGAACTAAGAGAATGAGATGTGTGATATGGAAGAACAGATCCAGACTTTAAAAGCAGCAGGAACCCAGGCAGTGGACAGCTTACAAAAACCCTGAGAGTATATGAAAGATGTGGTTTGTGAATTGCGTGGAAGACATAAAGTATTAGAAAGAAAACTAGAAGTCCAGCAAGTTGGTTCTCTACACTGACAGCCCTTCCTTCAATTGCTCGTTATTAGCAGTAAGCTTTTCATGTTTGGCTGCAATAATTTTGAGGAGTTTTACAAGATCAGCATGATCAAAGTCCAGGAAGCTGTTGACATTGCTCCGAAAGAATTAAATAAAGCACGTTCAGAATGGGATCAGGGGAAATTAAAAGATCTCAGTGTTCAAAGATCAAATCCAACAAAAAACATAACCCAACATAAAAAGCATCCCAGTAACATCCTTGAAACAGTTAAAAGGGCTTTTGATCAGAGAAGAGTTTTTGGCGCATACAGCCATTTTGACCTTATTGTCTCAAAATGAGAATTTACCATATTTGAGTTCGGAAAATTAGCTTAAAGATGGAGTTACACCTGCAGCTGATGAAAAGGTTAATAATTGGGCTGTGAACATAACTGAAACATTCTTTGCAGAATTAAAGGATGGCTGTAAGAAAAAGGCAGGCTCTGAGTTATGATAATTCTAGGATGTTTCACTCCTGTTAATCTGACTTATCACATGTACTTGCTCTTTTTTTGGTTAAGCCTTTGTAGCTTTAGAATATGATATGTGTAATTGTGAAACAAAATGAAAAGTTTATCTGTACAGTTTGTGATAAGGTTTGTAAGAAGTTTATGATGTTAAGCACTTCTTGTAAAGAAATTGTAATGCCATTAGAAAGAATCTTCACAAGGTAAAGGTGTGATGAAATAACTTACTTTCAAAGTCTCGGACAGGCCTTGGAGTTGCGTGCATATATGAGCTGGGAGCGGGCAGTGCATATGCAATCCAACAGTTAAAGGGCTAAGTCATCCTGACAATTGCCCATGTAAAAATGAAAAAAAAAGAAGCGGTGTGGAAACCCCAATCTCGTGACTGGGAATGGAGTGCCAGACTCGGAAAAGATTCCCAGGCTGGGGACAGAGACAGGGGACAAGGCGAGGTTCCCAGGAAAAAGAAGTAGAGAAAGAGGCTCTAAGCAGAATAAGGGCTGTGACCGGTAGACCTTAAGTGGAGAGGGCTGAGGAGGAGCCTTGGCAATTGAAGGAGACAGCAGAAGGTTGCTGACTCCATGTGGTGGGCCATTTGGGGCGAAGGTAACCCTTTGGAGCAGTAGTGTTCTGCTCAGGGCGTCCAAAGAACTGAAGTTGTGCTTGTGAGTTGGTGTTTGGATACATAATTGGGAATCCAGGGAATGGAATCTCAGGAGATGAGATTGAAACCCTCCAAAGTGAGCCTTTGTTGATGCCATCCAAGTTGGACATACTTTTGGTGAGAATCCCAAGGCAGGATCTTCAAAGAGGAAGATTGGAATCCCTTGTGAGAGAGACAGGGTTTCAACAAGATTGACTCAGTGTTTGCTGATGTCTGGGAAGGTGGGAGGGGTTATTGGGAAATCCTTGGTTGTGTTATGATCCCAGCTGATGTTACGACGGACAAGCCAGATGCCAAGCTGGAATCTGGCTTGATAGATCCTAACTTTTATTTTTTTGTTTAGAAGCATGGAGAGTGGCTACTGAACAAAGTCACAGGAGTCAGCTGATGAACTTTTAACTAAAGAATAAAACCACTATTAAACAAGATGAACTATATTACATTACTCTCTCACCCACAACTACACCGTTACAGATATATACAAATTTGTAAGGATAACACAAGTTACAAAAGCTATCTTATACTCTAATGTTCACAATAAGTCCATGTAAACCAATAGGCAACCTGTAGCCAGGCACACCATATTCTGAAACCAAGTGACAGATGCCATCCCAAACAGATGCAATGGATCTCTCATCAATTCCCCTAAAACGCTTGTTACACCATGAGCCAAATGATCTCAATGAACTCTGTCTTTCACACAAGGGCTTCCAATTTCTACTCTCGAAGAACCTGTTTTGGAATCTTTTCTCTCGGACACCTTCCACAAAAGGTTCCACCCCCAGGTTTTGAACTCCCCCATTCAAGCTTTTCCTCTCATGCACACTCTCTCAGATACTCAGCTGTGCTAACAGAACACCGCTGCTTCACATGCCCATACTAACGGGTCACCAATCTTTGGATCTTCTAGCTTCTCACAATCCTATGTTGCCTCAAGTCTGCTTCCTGCAGCTTTCTCTCTAAATTTGAAGCCTTCTTCTCTGCTCCATGCTTTCACTTCCACTGAACAGGGCCTTGTTCTAGATTCCTGCCTTTGTCCTTTGACTTAACTTAAAGGGCTTCTTGGGGCCTTTTTTCCCTTCTCCCAGTAGACTGCTGACAACTTGGTATCTCCCTTGAGATCCAGAGCTCACTCCACATTCACTGTTGCTTTAACTTTAGAGAAACTCATCTAAGATTCTTAGACTTATTTTCCTAAGCAATCTGCTAGTATGTCCAGCTAGAGAGAGACTTAAACTGCTTCCTCCACCTTAGAGCATAATCACCAACTGAACTCAAACTCTTTCGGTTTCTGTGTCTGTGAGTCCCTCCTTCTGCACCCAAGCTGCTAGGCAACAGCAGTTTTTCTACCTTGTGTTTATTTCAACTTCTCTTCAGGAATCAGAAAACATCATTAGAATGTAGGCATCTTTTAAAGTGAAACCAAAGCTCAAGTTCCCCCCTCTTAACACACAAACCGAAATACAAGTTAAACTTAAAACTATAGCACAAATATAACTTACTTAAACTATCTCTAGTTCCTAACAGTTGCATCTCATTTATTGCACAGTGTGGTGTGTTTGACCAGTTTGCCTGTTAATTTACATGTGCCTCATATTAACCCTGCATATTAGAGTATAAGAGATATTGTAGTGTTTTATCTTTTTGACCTTGTATAGTAAAAGTTTATTTTTGTCTCTTGAAAATGCCTGGAATCTTGTGGCCTTATTCTCATAGCAAGTATCTTGAACCTCAACTTTTGTTAACCTCAACTTTTGGTTTAAAGTAGGCAAAGTTTATGGTCCCTGACTGGATCGTACCAAACATTTGAGGGGCTGGGCCAGGATTATAACACGTTATATGATTGAATTCAACGTAGTGTTTGAAAGAGAGAAACATGAAAACATACTTGCCCAGTTTACTGTGGACAGTATTTCATCACATTGAAGTCAACCTTTCCTTAGTTTATAATTGTAGCAATATGTTAAAATAAGGCAACAGAAAATCAGTGGGAGGTGTTCCAAAATAATTTTTCATTCAGAACCAGAACCAGTTTATACCATGAGGGGCAAGAGCTCTCCTTGCCAAAATGGATGGCAAAAAAAGACAACAAAACATGAAAAGAATACCATACAAAAATGCAAAAAAAGGCATTCCTGGCAAATGAGAAAGATACAAAGAACATGAAAGGGTGAATAAACTTCGCTAGATACAAAAATAGGTATAATAGGAAAAAGAGAGTGGTCAATTGTTATGACACAACAGTTGGTAAAGCTGAGTTATTTAAATTCCCAGAGGGAAACTTTAAACAACTGTCATAACCTATATTTCAATTGGCATGCTGGAGATGCAGCTCTGAATTCAGAAATAAAACCACCAAGCCTCGAGAGGTTTTTTATATAAATTAAATTAAACCTTTATTAATTTAACAAGAAATTAAACACATTCACATGTCTACAAATTACTACCATAATAACTATTAAACAAATCCCCAAATTAGTCGCTCCCAGGTAAATCTTCCCCTAAGGCAACAATAACCCATAGACTTAATCAGACATCAGGCAAAGCACATTTTATAAGTAATGTGAGCCTGTTGAAAACTGACTTTCACCATTATGAAAATAAGGAAATGGATTTGCATTAGTAATTACACTAGAGAAAGAAGTCAGCATACCAGACATCCCAAGGAAACTAGTATTGAATCAGGGATATGCAATCACCAAAGATTAATATAAGCAAAATAACAGTTATGAAGAAAATTCTGACAATAAAGATAAGTACACAGGACCAGACAGTTTCCAATTTCTCTCAGCTTGGGAAACTGCTCTTTTAGATTGGACAATTGCACATCACTTGCTTTTTAAGGAAGGTGAGTAAGGGCAATCCAGAAAATATAGACTAGTTAGCCTAAACTCAATATGAAAGATCCATCCATGGCCTACTAGGGAAGTTAAGGATAGTATGAGATTAAAAGAAGAGGCTGATAATGTTGTAAGGAATAGTAGTAAGCCAGAGGATTGCAAGAGGTTTAAAAACCAGCAAAGGGGGGGCTGAGAAGCTGATAAAAATGGAGAGAGTACCTAAAGTAAACATTGGTCCCTCAGAAGCAGGGGCAGGTGAAATTATCATGGGCAATGAGGAAACAGCAGAGACATGGAACAAATATTTTTGTGTCTGCCTTCACATGTAATGGAAGACAGGAATTAAATACACAAAATAGAGGGTGACCAAGGGGCTAATAAGAGTGAGGAACTTAGAAAATTAATGTCAACAGAACAAAAATATTGGTGAAACTTAAAGGAGTAAAAACTGACAAATCCCCAGGGTCTGATGGCCTTTGTCCTAGCAACCTATAAATAATTGTGGATTCACTGGTTATGATTTTCCCTAGATTCTAGAACAATTCCAGCAGATTGAAAGTTAGCAATTGTAACACCATTATTGAAGAAATGAGGGAGAGAGAAAACAGGAAACTACAGAACAGTTAGCCTGACATCAGTCATTGGGAAGATGCTGGAATCTATTTATCAATCTTAACAATGCATTTGGTAAAAACATGTGATCAAAATCAACATGGTTTTACGAAAGGGAAATTGTGTTTGGCAAATTTATTTGCGTTTTTGAGGATGTATATAGTAGGGGATATAAAGGGGAGTCAGTTAATGCCACACAAAAGGATAATATGCAAGCTATGGACTCATGGAGTTGAGTGTAATATAATACCATAGATGGAAGACTGGTTAATGGACAGGAAGCAGAGACCAGGGATAAGCAGTGCATTTTCAAGTTGGCAGGTTGTAACTAGGGGAGTGCCATGAAGATCAGTGTCGGGGCTCAGCTATTTACAATACAGAGAGAGAAAGAGGAGAAAATCTGTAGGGAAATCAGAGAGGTGTGCAATATTTGGGGATTTTAATTATCTAAATATTAATTGGGACATTGTTAGAGTAAAGAGTTTCAAGGGGGAGTAATTTCTGAAATGTCTTCAGGAGAACTGCCTTAACTAGCATGTTCGCGATCCAACTAGAAATAATGTTGGATCTGATGTGGGGAATGAGGTGGGTCAAGTGGACCAAGTGCCTTTGGAGGACATTTGGGTAAGAGTGATCATCGTATCATAAAGTTTAGACTAGTAATAGAGAAGAGCAGGGAACAAACTAAAGTAAAATGTCCAAATTGGAAGAGGGCTAATTTCAATGGAGTGAGAAGCCAGGATAAAATGGAACCAAAGACTGACAAGAAAAACTAATGGAACAATGGGTGACCTTTAAGGAAGAGATGCTTCAGATACAGACTAGGTACAACAAGGGTAAAAGGTCGGAGGAATCCAAGGCCCCAAGGCTCCTTGGATGACAAGCGAGGGAACGAATATGATGAAATGAGAAAAAGGGTATATGATGCATGTCAGGTGAATTCTTCAAATGAGAACCTGGTCAAATACAATAGGTTGAGAGGGGAACATAGGAGCAGGAGTAGGTCAATTGGTCCCTAAAGTGAAGAGGGAAAAAAGGATGGCAAAGAGAAAATATGAGAATAGAATGGCAGTCAAGATAAAAGAAAATAGTAAGTAGTAAGCGGGTAATAAGAGATGTAGTGAATCCTATTAGGGACAAAGAGGGTGATATATACTGAGAGGTACACAGCAAGGCTAGGATACTTAATGAATACTTTGTATTGGTACTTACTAAGGAAAAGGAATCTGACAAAAGTATTAGAAGAAGCAGAATAATGGATGGTATGAGGCAGAAGGTACTGGAAAGCCTGCTGATGGTTAGAGTGGATAAGTTGCCTAATTCATGTAACTTGCATCCCAGGTAGCCAAAGGAAGTGGGGTGGAGATAGTGAAAATCTTCTAATCTTCCCTAGATATGGGGGAGGCGCCAGTGGATTGGAGAATTTCAAATCTGACCCCCTAATTCAAGAAAGGATGTAAGAACAGTCTTAATAACTACAGTTAGTTTAACATCAGTGGTGGGTAAGATTTTAAAAACAGTAACAGGAAAAAAATACAACAAACACTCGGAGAGGCTTGAGTTAATGAAGGATAACCGGTACGAATTTGTAAGAGGCAGATCGTGCTTGACTAATTTAATTTTTTGATGAAGTGACAGAGAAGGTTGGTGAAGGAAATGCAATGGATGTTAGCTAAATGGATTTTATGAAAGCACATGACAAGTACCACACAAAAGGCTGATTAGCAAAATTATGAACATGGAATAGAGAGTCAATGTCAACTTGGAAAAAAGATTAACTTAAGAACAGAAAAAAAGCAAATTGTGGTAATTGGTTATTTTTCAGAGTTGAGGAGGGTTCCCATGGGTATAAATGACTTGCATACAAAGTAAAATTTCAAAGTGTGCCAATGATGCAAGTAGCAGAATGAGCAGACAAGTAACAGATAGAATATAATAAAGAGAAATGTGAGATGATGCATTTTGGCAGAAGGGATAGGGAGAGGCAATATAAACATAGTTCTAAAGCATATGCAGGGATCTTTAAACATGGTAGGACACACTCAGGGCGGAATTTTCCCATGCCCCACCAGCAGGATCAATGTAAATTCAGCGGGATATCCAAAAATTGTTTACACATCAGCATGAAATGACAGCAGGGTCTTCTGATGCTGCCCTCCAAGGCAGATCAGGAATCCCGCTGGAGGCCGGCGTGAAAGCGATTTGCGTCCTGCTAATGGGACTAAAATGAAGGCCCAAATGGAATCCTCCCCCCCACATCCGATTCTCCGTGAAGCCAGTGCTAAAATACGCCAGTCCAGAACACGTCTGGACCAGCATGGTGTGCAAAAGTCAGGACTTACCTTTAAGACCTCGGTCTGCTTGTGGACATCCGACGAGATGATGATGATGATGGAGGCCTACAGCTATTCTGGAGGAACATATGCATTGCATGGTGGGTGGAGCAGCGTCTACATGGCTCCCCTGTGAAGCAGCTTTTGGAAGTTGGGAGATCTCCATGCAGCAGTTACGACTTTGCTGAGGCTTCAGACCATCTGCCAGGGACTTCCCCTTGGGCTCAAACTTCTTCCAGGGACTTTGCCATGGGCTCAAGCCATCTTCCAGGGACTTCAGCATGGGAGATGGGATCCTCGAGCTGTGGGATGGAGGGCAGCAGGAGGTACTGATACATGGCAAAGGGGTGGGTGGGAAATGTCTGGGTCTGAAGAAGGAGGGGGCAGTGTCCAGGTGAATATGCTCACAGGGAGGGGCGGTGGAGTCAATTGTTGAGTCCGAGGAGCGAACTCAAGGTGGATGTGAGGGTTGCAGAGGGAGCCAGTAAGGTGGGAGGGTGAGAGTTTGACGGAGTCGGATGAAGGGGCGGCAACAGTTGTTAGTGGGGACATGGAGATAGACACGGACATGGGGGATGGGCAGGAGGACGTCAGGGAGGTCAATGTGAGCAGTGGTGGGATGCTCTTGAAGGAAGGAAGCATGCACATTCTGGAAGGAAAAAGATTTGGCTGGAGAGTGACAGTGAGGAGGTCAAAGGTGATGTCGGGGAGGGGGTCAATGGCGATGGGGGATATGAGTGACTGGGGGAGAGGAAATGGTGGGGGAGCACATGAAGTAAGTGACAAGAACCATGCTGGTCAAATCAAAAGTCAGCAGAGCTTCATGTTGAGTGGGTACAGGTGCTGCATGGGAGTTGAGTCAGTGTGTGGGTGGAGATGCAGGTCATCTCAGCTGGACAACAGGAAGGGGACTGCAGCAGGCAGCACTTGCCTGGGACCAGTGAGATGAGTTTTATGGATGAAAGCTTTGTATGCGTGGGAGAGTGCATGCACAAGGCTCTAAAAGGCCCTGCCACAGACCCTTTTCCCTCCAGATTCACTTGTGGGGTCGCCTGCGTGCAGGAGAACTTCTTGGGAGAGTGGGGGTGGGGGGGGGGGGGGGGGCATTACAAAGCCTTTAGAAGGACACTGAAAGAAAACATTCTGCAGTGAAAATGAATATATATCAGCAGATGGTTAATTTGTAACAATTATTGTGTTCATCTGTGCAACCAGTTGTGATCAAAATTTCTTTATTTTTCTAGGTCTACCACTTCTTCTAAGCACTGCCCTGACATCTGCAGCATGGGTGACTCATTTGCCCTGTTACCTTTGATGACTTCGCCGGTTGTCCTCTGGAGATCCGAGGCAAGGAGAGCCCTAACTACCTTTGGCTGTCCTCCTGTGGGCCGGCTGCTCCCTCTGTAGTGACAGAGGACGAGGTTTAAGGGTCACATGTAGACGGGGTTCAGAGGGCACGGGCAACCTCTGAGGATCCTGACTGGATGACCCAGGAGTATCCAGCTGCCGCTCCTCCTCCCTTTGAGTGCCCGAGGATCCCAGCCTCATTCATTGAGGGGAAGGAGTACCTGGAGGGAGGTCAAGGTGCCCTGTCCCCCTCTCGCGTTGCCACTGCAGGAACTCGTCCATGGCTGCCGCGATGGAGTGCAGGTGTGTGTGCATCTCTGGCAGAAACTAGGCATTCCTAGCACAAAGAAAGATGATTGTTGGAGGTCAATCATCTCAGTTCCAGGACACCACTGCAGGAGTTCCTCAGGGCAGTGTCCTAGGACTATGCAGTTGCCACTGGTACGCTGGTCTCTTTGTGGTTTATGCGACTATCTGATGAGACTTACCCCAGATGAGCAAATAATGTTCTTCATCTCCTTCTGGCATTGTATGGTGGACCTCTTCTTCACCCCCTGGGCACTTAGAGCAATGGCCACCTGTGCCCATGCAGGGTCAATCTCCTTGCTCGGCCTCCTTCCATCAGCTGGAGAAAGTATATACCTTCAGACCTCCACATCATCCAGGAGGAAGTGCAGGGAGGTGTCACTAAACTTAGGCACTGGTCCCTCAGCTCCCCTTCCAGACATCCCAGTGTTGGTGTGCATTGCAGATGCCCAGACGCCTTTTAAAAAAGGCACCCAGATATGATGGTGAGACATGTGCCATCCAGCCTGCCTGCCATGGAAGATTCGCAAAACCCTTAGCTGCATAATTAATGTGGAGCGTGGAGCGGGTGGTCCCACTTCTGGGGCATTCTAGAACAAGAGGCCATAGTTTTAGGCTAAGGGGTGGTAGATTTAAATCAGAGATGAGGAGGAATTACTTTTCAAAGGGTCGTGAATCTGTGGAATTCACTACCTCAGAGTGCAGTGGATGTCGGGACGCTGAATAGATTTAAGGAGGAGATAGACAGATTTTTAACTGGTAACAGATTGAAAGGTTATGGGGAGAGGGCGGGAAATTAGAGTTGATGCTGAAATGAGATCTACCATGATCGTAATGAATGGCAAGGCAGACTCAAGGGGCTAAATTGCCTACTCCAGCTCCTAGTTTTTATGTTCTTATGTCCTTATTAATGACTGCAGGGACGGAAGATACTGCGGGATGTCCTGTCATGCTCTGCTGCAGGCATTACTCTGCATCCCAGACACAGGAATTAGTCCCAGATGGGAGAATTCTAACCCTGAGAGTAGTTAGTAAAACATTTGGAATCTTGTGTTTCATAAATAGATAAATTAATACAAAAGCAGGAAGGTTGTGCTGAACCATTATAAAATTCTGGTTAGACTTCAACTAAAGTATTGTGTCCAGTTCTGGTCACCAGAATTTAGGAAGGACATGAGAGGAAATTTACCAAAATGGTTCCAGGAATTGGCAATCTTAGCTACAAGGTTAGGTTGGAGATGCTGGGTTTGTTCCCCTTGGAGCAAAGGAAATTGAAGAGCGATTTGATAGAAGTGTACAAGTTTATGACAGTCCTGGATAAGAAAGACAAGGAAAAACTGTTCCTATTTACTGATATACAAGGACTAGGGAACACAGATTTAAGTTTTTGGCAAGAGGTGCAGGGGGAATGTGAAAAAGAACTTCACAAAACAAATGGTAATGATCTAGAACTCGCTGCTGACAAGGGTGGTGAAAGCAGAAAAGATTGTTGATTTCGAAAGGAAATTGGATGGGCACTTGAAGGAAATAAACTTGCAAGGCTTTGGGGTAAGAGTGGGGAATGGAATTGATTGCATTGGAGGCTGTACAACAAATGTTCACTAGATTGATATAAAAGTGAAATACTGTGAATGTTGGAAATCTGAAATAAAAAGAGTGCTGGAAAAATGGAGAAACAGAATTAATGTTTTGAATCGAATGTGACCTCCTTGAAACTGATTCACTAGATTAATTCATGGGGTGAGAGGGTTGTTCTATCATGAAAGGCTGAGCAAATTGGGCTGATACTCTCTGGAGTTTAGAAGAATGAGGTGAGAATAAGATGTTGGTAGCAAACCGATTAATGGACATGTCTGTTATCCACAGTTGTAGTCTCCCTTCTATGATTCTTTGCAATTTCTCTAGTCTGTTCTAAAATCCAATTTTTATTCTCAGTTCTCCAGTTTTTCCCTTACTTATATTCATCTTGTGGATATTCCTGCTATTTTCCTAACCCTTCAATTTCCCAACACAAATTCCTTTTATTTTGTTTCATTCCATCTAACCAATTACTGTAGCGCTAAATTATATCCCAATTATCGTGTAATCAGTTTCTCTCGGAGTCTGTGAGTAGAATTTTCCCCCCGTTGGGGGGGTTGTGCAGGGGCAGGGGCAGACCTGAGTTGGTTGCACACCCGCTGAACTGAAAATTTAGGTGACATGCAGTGACTCCCAACTTCACCCCATATCATTTTATGCCTAAGATTCTCCCCTATGTGTCAATGCCTTGATGATCTAAAAATTTCTTCTACTATACTGACCACCTTAACCAAGTCACGTTGTTGTCCAGTAATTGAACTTGTTCAAGATCCATTCTTCAGTGCAGTCCACCTTGCATTTTCACGTTAGTCACTTCACACGTTTGTGAAGGACACTTGTCCAACCACAAATGTACACTTGCATCAGTATCCCAATATCATGCCTTTCTTTCTGAGCTTTGGGTGATCTTACCAACAGATCAAGGTATAGATATGTGGAAGGAAGGGTTTTTGTAGTAGGGTGTTTGTTTTCCTCCCCCTTCATGGTCCCAAAGCCTTGGGTGAAGCCCAGACTATCAAATCCCGTTTTCTTTTTAAAAAATCATAGAAGAGGACACAAAACTTCACCAAGAGAAAATCCTTAAATTCCTAGTCTAATCTACTTTTCTGACTTACACTAAAAAATACATGGATATCTATTACACCTGTAATGATTTACCCCAATTTGTTGCAGGACAAGATTTTACTCTTATATAAAGGCAAAATGCTGCGGATGCTGGAAATCTGAAACAAAAACAAAAAATGCTGGAAAAATTCAGCAAGTCTGACAGTATCTGGGGAGTCTTCTTCAAGTACAGACTCGAAACGTTAACCCTGTCTTTCTCTCTAAAGATTTTACTCTTCCCTTATCTATTCATTGTTCTTGATCATTCTTTCTTTCTCTAGCTCATGAGTAGCACAAATTTTACATCATTTTCTTCTAAAATCTCGGTTTCCATTCCATAACCTCAGATAACTACTGATGGTGAAAAATTCTATGATCCATTGCAGTGTCATTGATTCTTCCCAGATTTAACACTAGCTCCACACCTGCAGATCATTTCACTCAATAACACTCATTCTTTAACTGTGCTGTTAATGCCTAAGTTATTGGCATACAATTAAAGCAATAGATTAATTATATTTGCCTGTTCTTTACCTTAGATAATATTTTACTATTTACAGATAACTAAATTATACAATTTTTAAATTTAAATTATCTCTAATTCAAAAGATGGTATTATTGGCTGACAGTATGTTCAATTTATTTCTCTTCAAATAAAAGGTTCTTTCTTGATACACAGAAACCACCCAGACCATCTTTACATTAGTTTTTTTTTATTGAAAATGAGAATTTATTGATCTTAAACTTCAGGTGAATTTCCCTTTGAGTGCTTGAAATAGCAACTCATTTTAATTTGCTTTATCAATTTCTATTTCAGAAAAACTATGTCCAGGCTTAGTGGTTTTAAAATCAAGAGATAAGAATGCCTTATTTAACTAATTACAAGCACTTTGCCTTGAAAGATAAAAAATGTTATGAATGAGTTAAAATCAACTCCTTTATAAAAAGGCAAAGCCTTCAGTCCTAATTGTCACCATGCTGTGACATGTTTTTAAATTCTTGAAGCTGCTGGAGTTGGTTGCTGAATGTGACCACACAAGACAATAAGAACTAGGAACAGGAATAGACCATTCGGCCCCTCGAACCTGCTCCGTCATTCAATAATATCATGGCTGATCTTTTTGAGTTTCAATTTCCACATTCCCATCTACCCCTGATATCCTTTGATTCCCTTGCTGGACAAGAATCTATCTACCCCAAGCCTTAAAAATATTCAATGACCCTGTCTCCACCGCCTTCTGAGGCAGAGAGTTCCAAGTCACAAAACCCTCTGAGAGAAAAAGTTTCTCCTTACCTCTTTCCTAAAAGGGTGACCCTTAATTTTAAAACAGTGCCCCCTAGTTCTGGATGCACCCAGAAAAGGAAACATCCTTTCGAGGTCCACCTTGTCAAGGCCATTCAGGATCTTGTATACTTCAATCAAATCACCCCTCACTCTTCTAAACTCCAGTGGAAACAAGCCCTGTCTGTCTAACCTTTCCTCGTAAGACAACCCACTCATTCCAGGTATCAATCTAGTAAACCTCCTCTGAACTACCCCCAATGCATTTACATCCTTCCTTAAATAAGGAGACCAAACCTGCACATAGTATTTCAGGTGCAGTCTCACCAATGCCCTGTATAAGTGAAGCATAACATCCTTACTTTTATAAAAACAAAAAAACTGCGGATGCTGGAAATCCAAAACAAAAACAGAATTACCTGGAAAAACTCAGCAGGTCTGGCAGCATCTGCGGAGAAGAAAAGAGTAGACGTTTCGAGTCCTCATGACCCTTCGACAGAACTTGAGTTCGAGTCCAAGAAAGAGTTGAAATATAAGCTGGTTTAAGGTGTGGGGGGGCGGTGGGTGGAGGGAGAGAGAGAGAGAGAGAGAGAGAAGTGGAGGGGGTTGGTGTGGTTGTAGGGACAAACAAGCAGTGATAGAAGCAGATCATCATAGGATGTCACAAACAACAGGACAAAAGAACACATAGGTGTTAAAGTTGGTGATATTATCTAAACGAATGTGCTAATTAAGAATGGATGGTAGGGCACTCAAGGTATAGCTCTAGTGGGGGTGGGGAGAGCATAAAAGATTTAAAAATATTTAAAAATAATGGAGATAGGTGGGAAAAGAAAAATCTATATAATTTATTGGAAAAAAACAAAAGGAAGGGGGAAACAGAAAGGGGGTGGGGATGGAGGGGGGAGCTCAAGACCTAAAGTTGTTGAATTCAATATTCAGTCCGGAAGGCTGTAAAGTGCCTAGTCGGAAGATGAGGTGTTGTTCCTCCAGTTTGCGTTGGGCTTCACTGGAACAATGCAGCAGGCCAAGGACAGACATGTGGGCAAGAGAGCAGGGTGGAGTGTTAAAATGGCAAGCGACAGGGAGGTTTGGGTCATTCTTGCGGACAGACCGCAGGTGTTCTGCAAAGCAGTCGCCCAATTTACGTTTGGTCTCTCCAATGTAGAGGAGACCACCTTACTTTTATGTTCAATCCCTCTCATAGTAAAGGGTAGTATTCCATTAGCCTTCTTGATTACTTGCTGTACCTGCATACTTACTTTTTGAGACTCATTCATTCATTTAGACATACCTGTAAATTCAGAAACTTAGGGTAAAATCTTACCTATGTCTGATGGGAGTGGACAGGAGCAGGCTGGGAGCCAATCGCGGCCCATGATCAGCTGCACGCTGCCATTGTACGCATACACACGAAAGAGGGAAGCAATCTCCGAGGCATGGAGCTGCCTCAGGGAGATTAAGTACATAATATAAGTTTTTAAATAATAAAGTAAAAAATTATTTGAACATGTCCCAGTGTCACATGAGCTGGGACATATTTGTGAAGTCAAGAAAAATGTATTCATTTATTTTATATAAGCTTCACGAAATCTCATCTTACCCAAGGATGAGGTTTCCTGAAAAACGCAAAGGCTGCTTGGGCTCTTCATCTGCCTGCCAACCTTAAGGTTGGACTGGCAACATGGTTAACAACCTTAATTGCTTTTTTAATGGCCTTAATAGGCCATCGACAGTTTGGCTGGCGTGTGTCCGCCAAACGAAATATCGAAATGATGCGCAATGACGTTGGACACACGCCCGACATCATTGCGCATCATTTTATGCATCGGCGTGTTGGGCCCGCCCCCACATGCCGGCAGCAATATGCTGCCCTTAAAGTTTCATAATATCCAATATATATAAATTTTTATTCAGGAAACTAAATAGTGTGATGAGTTAAGCTGCTAGTGGGAAGGGTTAACTCTCTACTAGTTTTGAAAAGGGATGGAGTAAAAGTTCTCAAATGGACATAATGATGTCACCACCTCTCTTATTTTTTTAAAACCAAGGACAAAGGGCTAAAGGACAAAGGATTTAAACCAGTGTTTCTTTAAACAAAAGAGAATCCTTAGAAAACCACAGGTCTTTTCCTTAAAGAAACAAAAACTTTAAACTGCTTTTCCAAATTCCGAATGTTTAGATTTTCTTCCCCCAATTCTCCTTTTTTTGCCCCAATTCTCCTTTATTCTTTTTGGCAATTTGAGCTCAAACCACCTGGGACTATTTCAGTCTCAAACTGTTTTATACCTATATATTATGTATATATATATAGCTTTCTCAGATTTTCATTCAACACTATCCAATCTTAGAAATTTCCCTACTTCTTTATGTCAGGAACAAAATTCCCAAATGTACATTGTAATATACTCTAGAATCGTCATTCTGACTAGCAACAAGGACTTGAGGTTGAATAATTTAAAGCATTTGCTTTATTTAAGTTACACTTCTGCTTTAATCAA
The DNA here is from genome assembly GCF_017639515.1 of Carcharodon carcharias. Lineage (NCBI taxonomy): Eukaryota > Metazoa > Chordata > Chondrichthyes > Lamniformes > Lamnidae > Carcharodon > Carcharodon carcharias. Next base: position 37,080,035 of record NC_054486.1, read on the forward strand.
GCTCACAAATCTCATTTTTCATAACTTAAAGTGCCGAGAACCACTATTGCAAAATCACAATTTCAGAAAGGAAAATAATTAAAACTTGAAACACTAAAAATCATTTACGTAAATGCTTTTACAATCCTAATATGAAGTTTCCTCATACTGTACACACTTTCCACAACATTCATCTTTGCTTTCATTCAATCTTCCCAACTTGAAACTTAAGTCAAAAAAAGAATAGCATGTACTTTTATAAGAAAGAAAACAACGGAAACAAATTATATCTTTGGTCTGGATTTTACTTTCTTCAGATGCCTTTCAATCAACTATAATTAAAATTAAAGCAAAAGTGAATTCTCACAAGAAAACTTTTAACATCCTTACTCCAAACAAAAAGTTTAAACCTGTGGTCTTTCACAGCCATAGAGGAAGGTCGGGGGAGGGCTGTTCTTAAAGCGACATAATACTACAGCCTCACAATCCTCTAATCAATAAAAGAATCAGGATTTTCCATTTCGTCATAACAACTTATTTTAAATACAACTGTATATGCCCATTAAATAAATTCAAAAAAAGCTTAAAACCTGATCTCTCATAACAAATAGTGGGGTCATCAAGATTTCCACTTAGAGGAACAATAAAAGTGACATAGAGCTCAGATTTTCTCTGCCCGAGTGTCATTTGCTATCTCCCTTACAGCTAGCCCCCCGCGTCCCCCAGCAGAACAAAACAAGTGCTCTAACAACTTAAAATACCCATTCTCATTCAGAATTAACTCTACTATCACTCTCTTCAGGCTCTGGACAGCCGGACACTTTCTTTTTGATTATGACACATTTTGCAGACCAGCCTTGCTAACCTCAAATTCCCACCTTGTTGTGCACAAAAAACAGCTGCATAACGTTGTAGAGTGATGGATACCATTCAGTAAGTCTTAATAAAGTCTTCATTATCTTAAGTAGGTGCACTGTATGTATTTATTAACTATAAGAACTATATACATGTAAACAGTAAAGGTTTCAAGCTAGGAGCTGTCTCCGTGCTTGCTTGTGCACAGGGCTCTGTCCAACATTAGACTGACCCCTATGTGCGGGTCATGTGTTCTCTTACATCGCTGTGTGGGTGGTATTGTACTCAGTCCCACATTAACCAGAACCTTATAGTACACCTCCCCTAGGTCTTTATCCAATATATTTCAAGTTGTTCTGGCTTACCCCGTGTATTTGCATCATTATGAATGTAGTATCAGGGTGTTCAGCAGAGTAAGGATTAATGTGGGACTGGAGAACAGTATTGCCCATAGTATGATGTGAGTCACATGATCTACTACAGTCTGGAAGGAGCCATCATGGAGACAGCACCTGTGCATGGCAGTACCTTGAATATGTATATAATTAGGGGCTACCAATAAATGGTTCATGTTTAACCATACAAGCCTCCAGACCACATAATGAGACACCAAACAACCTTACAACATGGTGACAGTGAAGGATGGACCCCAAAGTCCCAGAGAAGCTGGAGAAAGTACTCAAAGCAGGAATAACTAAGGAAACTGAAGCCTGACCTGAGATAAGTGAGCCTAAATTGAAGACACAGTTGGAGATCGCCTAAAAAGAAGCTCCATAGAAGATTTGGAGGCTGAAGGACTCCACCAGAGCACATAGAAGCTTATTGACAGACCTCATCGAACACAGGATCAAGGGACCTAGCAGATCACAGAAGGCTGAGCAAAATTCAAAAAAATGAAAAAGGGTTGAAAAGCAGAAGAATACACTGTGCAGATGAAAATAAGAACCTGAGTGAATGCAGAGTCAAAAGGCAAAGCCAAATCATAAGAATGGTGAGCAAAATACAGTAAAAAAAAAGCTGAAATTAACTTTTAAAATAGGCAGCAATCAGGATTAGCACATTAGAATGCAGCTGCAAGAAAGCTGCAGCAATTGGACCACAGCTGATACCATAACACATCATGGTGGCTGAAGGAAAAAATGTTTTATAAAAATAACAGGCAGAGTTTTAAAAAAATCACCTTCCAGTTGATTCCCAGGCTTTTGGGCGGGGTGTGGAGTGGTGGAGAAAGTGGTGTAGCAGACCTAAACAACTTGTTTTGATGTTTCCTAGAGAATCGATTAGTTTGGAAAAATGGCTCATTGTTGCCTGCTGAAACCTGACAAAGCAAAGGAAGATCAAAGAAAAAATAAACAGCAGCTGCAGAGCCATTTTGCAGGGAAAATTTTTAAAGAGGTACTCACCTGTTATAAAAAAAACAGCCATGGATAGTAAATTAAAGTACCAGACCAATTTAGGCTAAGGCAAGGGCCAAATCAGACTCAAAATTAGGAGTCATGGAGAAGAAAAGTAAATCAGGATTAAGCAAGAAATCAGAAAAAATACAGGTTAATACATTTTGATACTTGTTTGGTGTATTTGTGGATGAAGTAATCCTAAGACAAGGTATAGATGAATCTTCAGCTACATTTGGTGAGATCTTAAAAGCCTTTGACCAGCATTTTAAACTCTTATGTTGTGGAGAACACAGAGCTTAAAATAACACCTCCAATAAAGCACCGAAGGTGCAATGAGACCCCAGGCTGAGGGAGACAACATCTAAGCAAATCACAACATGGTCTGTGACGAACCCCAAAAGGAAAAAAAGGAAAAGAGAAACATCTTTTAAACTGAGATCAGGCCCTCGGAGTTTAGGAACTACAGTTCCCAACCGGGCCTCCATGGCTTCTGCACATACACAGGCCCTGCAATGGCCACACATCTTCAGGCCAGTAAACGGATCTGCATACACACACAGTTTGTTTCTTTTAGTTATTTTAGTTGGAAATTGGTTCACCGTGCCTGTGCAGAAGAAGCAGAAGTGAAACAGTGTGAAAATAAGGTCAGGTAACCTTCTATATCTCCACTGAGAAGTGCTACTCTGGATAAAGTGTCCAGAGGAGCAAGGATGGGAGGGAGCTGCACGGATCAGCCCTCAAAGCAAAGAACAAAGTCCCAAAACTAGGGAGTGGGACAGAAGGAGGTCCCTGGAAGACAATTAAGTCAAGGAACAAGGACAGGAATCAGAAACAGGTCCTATTAAGTGAAGTTAAAAGGAGCAAAGGAAAAAATTCTGAATTCAACAGTCAGAGCTGCAGGGATCAGACTTGAGAGAAGCCAGAAGATTCGAGGAGACAGCCAAAGATTGATGACTCCTTACTACAGGATTTTGGAGCAGTGGTGTTCTATTGGCACGGCTGAAATCCTAGAGAGTGCATGTGGAAGGTGAAGTTTGAATGCATAAAGAGGTCCAGGGGAAGGAACATCAGAAGAAGAGCTTGAAACCCTGGAGGTGGATCCTTGTTGAAGACATCTGAGAGAGAGTGTGGTTTGGGAGAGAATTCCAAGGCTAGTTCTTCGAGCATGGAGATTGGAAACCCTCGTGAGAAAGACCGAGTTTCAGTGAGACTGGTTGGCTCCTAGCGTGACAAGTGTCTGCAGGTGGGGAGGTGGGGTGCAGTGTTGATGAGAGATCTGTAGAATCTGCCTTGGAGGCATCTGTCACTGGATTTTGGAGTGTGGTGTGTCCAACCACTGTTTGCCTATTTGTTTACAAGTACTGCGTATTTACCGCGAATATTAGAATAAAACAGATATTGTAAATTGTGTTATCTTTACGAATTTGTATGTATTTGTAAGAGGTATAATTGGGGTGAAGGAGTAGTGTAAATTGATTCATTTCTTTTATTCATTCATGGGATGTGGGCTTTGCTGGCTGGGCCATGTGATGTAGGTACACCCACAGTGCTGTTAGAAGGGAATTCCAGGATTTTGACCCAGTGACTGTGAAGGAACAGCAATATATTTCCAAGTCAGGATGGTGAGTGACTCGGAGGGGAACTTCCAGGTGGTGGTGTTCCCATTTATCTGCTGCCCTTGTCCTTCTAGGTGGTAGTGGTCGTGGGTTTGGAAGGTGCTTTCTAAGGAACCTTGGTGAATTCCTGCAGTGCATCTTGTAGATAGCACACACTGCTGCTGTGTTGGTGGTGGAGAGAGTGAATGTCAGTGGATGTGGTGCCAACCAAGCCAGTTGCTTTGTCCTGGACGGTATCCAGCTTCTTCAGTGTTATAGGAGCTGCACTCATCCAGGCAAGTGGGGAGCATTCCATCACACTCCTGACTTGTGTCTTGTAGATGGTGGACAGTCTTTGGGGAGTCAGGAGGCGAGTTACTCGTTACACGATTCCTAGCCTCTGACCGGCTCCTGTAGCCACAGTATATATATGGCCAGTCCAGTTCAGTTTCTGGTCAATGGTAACCCCCAGGATGTTGATAGTGGGGGATTCAGTGATGGCAATGCCATTGAACATCATGGGGCGATGGTTGGATGCTTCCTTGTTGGAGATGGTCATTGCCTGACACTTGTGTGGTGTGAATGTTACTTGCCACTTGTCAGCCTAAGCCTGGATATTGTCCAGGTCTTGCTGCAGTTGGACATGGACTGCATCAATATCTGAAGAGTCACAGATGGTGCTGAAAATTGTGCAATCATCAGCGAACATCCCCACTTCTGACCTCATGATGGAAGAAAGGTCATTGATGAAGCAGCTGAAGATTGTTGGGCAACTCGAAGGGGTAAAAATGAATCAAATGGAGACAACCACGTGCAGGAGTCACAGAGTACTACAGTTTCAATGCCAAACCAACAAAGTCAACCCAAAACTGAGACAACCATTCTTCCAAATGTGATGAGAGTGAGATCTGGAAGAACCGTCAAACCTCCAGACTGTCTGAGTTTAAAAAGTCAGAAACTTGAGGGGGGTATAAAGGGTAGCAAGTAGAAAGAAGATTGTATTGTAAATATATTTGGGTAAGAACTTGGGGCAGGGGGTAATGTAGTATAAGGGTGTTCAGCAGAGTAAGGCCTAGTGTGGGACTGGAGAACAGTACTGCCCACATTATGGTGTAGAAAGACACATGATGGTAGATTGTGTGTGGTAGAGTCTGGAAGGAGTCAGCGTGGACACAGTGCCCATGCATGGCTGTACCTTGTATAATGTTATGGGTTACCAATAATGCTTTATGTTTAACATTACAACTCTCCAGACCTCTTAGTGAGGCGTCAAATAACCTTACAACAATTACTACTGCATCTCCCCCTTTCAAATCTCTGAATTCATAGGTTCAAGTGGTCTTATGGCCCTTCCATATCTCATTTGCACTACTGTTGAAGGAGTGGTAGGCTGGGTTGTTGCAGGTAAACTTTGTTGATTTGGGGGTTGTTCTGGCATCTGGATATCCTTTTAGCCTCTTTTTCCATTCCTTGGTATTGAACCACTCTTCATCAATTCAGCAGTTGTGGTGATAGGTGGTTGTTGTTCCATCCCGTTTTTTGCAGGGAGGACAAACATTGTGCTTGTCTCCATGTTGTTTTATCCTCCTCTTTCTTTGTCGTGTGGGTTGTCATGATGTCTTCTGTGATGGAAGATGGCCATTGCTGTTATGAGGATGTGGTTTTTATAGTAAGCTCGCCTTTGGCTGTCTGTGTGCTGTCAGCAATGGATGGCTGCTACTTGGCCCCAGCACTGTCTGCTGCCCTATCTTGCTGGCTGGGAGTTGCATCGTTTGCTTTGTGGTTGCAGTGTTGACCTCATCAACAGTCATTGGAGCCGGAGGTTGAGGCTCTTTTGGTTGTTGGTTGCTCTCTTGTCTACCCTCCACAGGAGGCATCATGGTGACCGCCTGACTAATGAGGGTTTTCCAGCACCTGTAGTGAAAGTGGACAACCCTGCTCTGCAAAGAGAGAAGACAACTGAGGGCTGAAATCCCAGCCAAGATACTCTTCCTTGTTTGAATTTTCAGGAACTTATAAATGTATAATTTACAACCTCTTGACCTCTTCTGCCATTTTGAGGAGATTCAGGGCTACACAGGCATCTCTGTATGAGAGAAAAAGACCAGTTACAGATGAAGTACATCAGCAGTGGTTCCAGAATCATACCTATGAGTGGAAGTGGGATTCCTCTGGGCCCATAGAGTAGTTCAAAACCAGAGGTCTCTCAACTACAGTTCTTTGTCCAATAGGACCGTGACTCTGGCTCCTATGTCCATTTCAAAGTTTATGAGATGGCCATTAACCAAAATGCCTGCATTCCAATACAAAGGTCCTGGATCTTTGACCTCACAGAAGAAGCACAGCTGAGTGCCCTCTTGTGCTCTCAACCTCATGAATCATCTTTGGGTTTTCTGTACATTTAGATGTTTTGGCCTTGCACAGTTTGCCAAAGTGTCCAATCCAGCTCTGTTGAAAGTATTGGGCTGAAATTGCAAGACAGTTGATCTCGCCTGCTTTGTTCCATGGCACCGGTATGATCGCTCTACTGCTCAGTTAGAGTATTGCTTCCCTTGGCCTGGAGTGTCCCTGTTCCTCTGCTGTTTAACTAACTGGACTGTGAGGTTTTCCTTTGTACAGCAGTTTACATTCTCCTCTTCAGATGGACCTGTGCTGTAGAGTTCAGACTGCCTAACAATCTGGATAGCTTTCTTGAGGGTTAGTTTGTCCTTCTCTTGCAGCATGTCTGAGATTGCATTGTCTGCTACTCCTACAATTGTTCTATCCCTGATAAATTCAGATTTTAGGTCTCTGTATTCACAACCTTCCACCATCCTGTACAGATCATTAATGAATGAGTCAAGAGGTTCTCCTGGCTGCTGGACACACTCGCTAAGTTTAGCTCTTTTGTTACTTCTTAGGTTAAAAGAAACATTAAATGATTTTTATACTTCTTCAAATTTAACAAATGATTCTTTAATTCCTTCTCCAGCAATAATGTCACCCGGTATCAGGCCTACCATAGAACCATAGAAAGGTTATGGTGCAGAAAGAGGCCATTCAGCCCATCATGTCTATGCCAGCTAGAAAAAGATGAAAAGAAACTAGCCACTCTTTTTAATCCCATTTTCCAGCACCTGGTCTGTAGCCTCGCAGGTTACAGCACTTCAGATGCAGATCCAGGTACCTTTTAAATGAGTCGAGGGTTTCAGCCTCAACCGCCAACTTAGGCAGTGAATTCCAAACACCCACCACCCTCTGGGTGAAAAGGCTTTTCCTCATGTCCCCTCTAATCCTTCTACTAATCACCTTAAATCTATGCCCCTTGGTAATTGACCCCTCAGCTAGGGGAAACAAGCCTTTCCTGTCTACCCTATCTAGGCCCCTCATAATTTTGTACACCTCAATTAGGTCACCTCTCAGCCTCCTCTGTTCTAAGGAAAACAATCATAGTCTTTCCAATCTCTTCTCATAGCTGCAATATAACTGCAAGTGCGTTAACTTGTTGAGCTTCTGTCTGTATATCTGGGCTGAAGCAATCATGAATCTAAGGAATCTTTTTTTCCAAAGTCCCCAGTTACATTTTGATCTGGCCCTCAGGTAAGTCCAAATTAATCTGGAAGATTGGGTTTCTGATCCATGGTTAAAAATTTGGAAGTGTATATTCAGCTGCAAGAAGTTGCTGAAATTCAAGATGGCGCCACCATTTGTTTACCCGCACGTGCCAAGTTTGGCAGGCTTCTGCTGTAATGGCACTCGTGCTCAGTCTTGGAAAAAGTTTTAATCAATGATTGTTTGTACCAACTAGCTGCAGACTTTTCTGGTTCAGTGCTGTACTTTAGGGTCATGAAAGCATTGAACCCTGGCCTTTGCTAGTCTTAAAGCTGATTCTTTGGTCACGATTCTTCCAAATTAAATAATTCATTTATATTTTTTCTCCTTGGAGCAAGTTCAGACACTGGCTCGTTGATCAGGTTTTTCCAACTGAGTTTTTAAGTGGCAATTTCTGACTACTGGGACAGCATTTTCCGGTCGGCGAGCGGGGGCGGACCAGCTTGCTGATATGTAAAATGATGCGGGGTGACATTGGGCATGCGCCCTGTGTCATTTAGATTCGGCTGCGTGCCTGCCGACCTGTCAATGGCCTATTAAGGCCATTAAAAGTGTAGTTAAAATGATTAATGGACCTGCCCGTCCAACCTTAAGGTTGGCAGGCAGGCGTAGAGCCTAGGCGGCCTTCTAAAAAAACATGGAACCTCATCCACGGGTAGGATGAGATTTCATGAGGGATTTAAAATGTTCGGAAAATTTTTAAATAAAAGCAATGGACATGTCCCAGTTCATGTGGCGACACTGTGGCACTACAGGAGGGGACATGTCAGGAAATTTTTTTTTATCTTAAATAAATTTTTACAAGCTCAACCGATTTTCCTGAGGCAGCACTTTGCCTTAGGGAGATCTGTGTGATCTTCCGTGCAGAGACCTGCTCAGGGAATCCCTCCCCCCCCCCCCCCGCCCACACAGGGAGCGCATGGCACTTCCAGGTGGACGTCACGTTGGGCAGGCCTTAATTGGCCTGCCCACATAAAATGGTGGCATGCCCCCAATCAGGGGCTCCAATTGGGAACCCACCCACTTGCGCCCACTCCCACATAATCCCCCCTGACAAGGGGGGAAGTAATACCCCTGAAATATTTAAGATGTTTTTCAGGACTTGCTGTAACTTTGAATTTAAAAGTTTTAGCTCACTACTGCTGACTCTGCAATCTGTGGGTATTCAAACAGAATCCCCATGCAAACTTGTGGTGCCCTCAGCTGCACAGTGGAAGTATTTTCTTCTGCCCTCTGCTTCCAATTTTGCTATGGAGCTTTTCTCAGGCCCTCTGTGTCTTCACTTCAAATACTTTCAGCCAGGTCAGAATGTTGCTCCTTTAACTTATCAGCTTTTGAATTTCTGCTCCAACTTCTCTGAGCTTCTGGGTTTTTCCGAGAGCTGCCACCATGTTGTACGGCATTGGATACTGTTCTGTAGGTCTAATTGAAATCTTCGTAGTCTTAAGTAGGTTAACTGTATTAACTACAAGAACCTGTAAAAGATTCAAGTTAGGAGCTGTCTTCATACCTGCTTGTAAATGCAGTTCTGTCCAATACTAGATTGACCCCTAGGTGCAGGTCATGCATTCTCACTGTGTGGGCAGTGCTGTACTCAGTTCCAGGTGAACCGTATATATGACAGACTTATACTGCACATAACTGATCAGTTTAAACCCATGGTTGACCTTTAACATTTAATTCATTACTCTATCCTGAAAGCCCTAATGACTGAATTACTCTATTCTGAATGTCTGAATGTCAAAATGCCCCCGAAAAGAAATCTCACCTCAGAGTCAAAACACGTAGTATATTAACTCAGTAATACCATGACATCATCAACATTATACATTCTATCCAATTTTTCCGTTTTTTCTCTTTTCCTCTACTGCAATCTGAATTTTTATCTCGGAATTTAAGTGACATCTATTCACTGGCTCAGCAGATGGGTAGCCGGTGCTCTCCCTTCCCTTAATCTAAAAGTTGATCAGACTAGTTAGACCAAGGTTCACTCAATTTGACAATCAGTCATTCAGCATTCAGTTTTAGCCTTTCTCAATGTTTGGCCCCACATCGATGCCATGGAAAGTTGTTTGAGGGTTTTCAGGTATAAAAACCTTTTAATTAAAATACCAAAGTTCCATTCTTAATTTGTAACAATCCATTATAACAGTCCTCATTTGTGCCCGACCTAACAAGGTACAAATAACCAGTATTCATGAGTTAAGTAGAGTTTCTTAATATTAGATTAAGTTAGATATACTTAACAGAAAGCTGTGAAGGAGTGTGGAAGTTTCTTATCCCTCAATGTCCTAGGTTTCCTTAAGCACTGGCAAAGTCTTTCTTCTGTCTCTGAAATGATGTTGAAGTGTACCTCAGAAGAATTACACCATAGAAGCAATGATGAAACTGTGCCAATGAATAGTCTTGAGTTTTCAACTTTTATCCTTAATTCTAACTGTTTCTGATTTCTTATTAGGAAATAATTCAAATTAACCCTTTTCCTTGGTTAAGGGTGAGGGTCACCTGGTGTCACCTCCTGTCCCTTTAAGGTCATTAGGTTATCAAGAAGAACAGTAATTCTCATAGAACTGGATTCCTGCAGCTGGACTTCTGAGTAATAATAGTTTGGAAGTCTCAGCTCACCTTATTTTGGCATTTGTTTTGTTGCTTCCCTGTCCAGATAATTGCTTCAGCTGTTGGAAATGCAAAGAGGTGATTCTGAACCAGTTTTGATCACTTAAGTGATTCAGAGAGGAACTTGTGTAGGCAGTATTAGTATTGTGATGGACTGGGCATTACAACTCTGTGTGCCAGTTTGAATGGACCAGTAGATCATTGTCTGATTTTTTTTTTGTATGATTGCAGCATTTGGGTGAAGTAGAGCCAGCACATTCCTTTTTCTGCTCCCCAACAATATGGTCAGATGTTTAAGCTAGAAAGGAGGAGGTAAGTGAGATTTTCCTGTAAAATCATGACATTTTTGGTATAACTAACACACCTATATATCTTGTCTTTGTTCTGATGAAGGGACTTTTGTCTGATACTGCAGGAGCAATGCCCTCCTTTGTTTGAGTTGAGCTGATAGCTGGCTGAGTTGTTTTGTTGGTCTGGAGGATGTAGGCGTGAGTGGTAAATTTTTTGGCAGACTAGTGATTTACATCAAGAAGCCATCTACAAATAATATTGCACTATTTCTATATAATTCCACTGGCCTGAATTCCTTGGAAGTAGGAACTCCTTAAGGCTGCAGCTAGGAATTTTGTGGTTAGGAAAAATGGCAGATAGCGGCTAGGTAGTGGGGAAGCGTGACAGCAGAGGAATACAGGTAAACTTGTTCCTTGCTGAAAAAAGAGACATGTCAAAGCTTTTCATCTTACACTCATCAGGACACTTTGCAGGAATATCAATATAATGGGAAAACAACAATTTATACTGTATGTGAAGAGAGTGGTGATTTGTTCACATACAGTATAAATTGTTGTTTTCCCATTATATTGATATTTCTGCAAAGTGTTCTGATAAGTGCAAAATGAAAAGCTTTGATGTGTCTCTTTTTTCAGCAATATTCAAGTTCTGTACTACCAAACAATTGTTTGTAAACTTGTTTGATTGCTTGGAGGGGTAGTGCAGTTGAAGTATAGAATCATATCATGATATAGCTCAGAAAGAGGCCATTCAGCCAATTGTGCTTGTAAATAACTATCCAGTTAGTGCCACATCATTAACTTCCCCATAGCCCTCCATATTTTTCCCCTTCAATTATTTATCTGATTTCCTGTAAAAGTTGCTATTGAATCTGCTTCCACTACTGTTTAAATTAATTATGAATGAATTACTAACCATTAATTCCTGCATTGAATTTTCAATCAATTTCTGAAAGAGTATCCCAAGACCATCTGTTGCAGCATAGGCAACAATAAGCTCCATGGTTGAATGCCATTTCTGCAAACTTAGCACCAAGCAGCTTTCAAAATAAATGGGAACAGCAGGTGAATGCACATCCGAAATGCCTCCCTGAAAATGTAAAAGACCTTTCTTGAATTTGTCACCCCCATTCCGAACTTCAGTGGATATTTGGTTCCTCCACATTGAATTGAATGAATGAAGGAGCAGCAGGTGCAAAAAAAAACTTTAATTTAAATGGAGAAGCACAGTTTTGTACTTGCATAAAGCATGGCTCCCCCCATGACTCTGATGAATTTAAGGAGCAGACCGCAGAGAGCTGAAAAACCACGTTCACTTAAACAGAGGAGCAGCAGCGAGTGGGCATTAGAGATAAGAACCTGTGAGGAGCTACTGCTCCAATCACAGATTCTGTCTCTAATGATGCTGCTTCAGCTTCTCCAATGACAGGCTCATTCCCTCCCTCACTTGCTGTTCCTCTAAAGGCAGAAGCTACGCTGAGAGGAGTAACAAGAGCAAGATGTAGGGAACCTATCATTGGAAGAACAGTTCCTTTTCCCTCCTTTTCCATTTGTCCATCGTGTATCGCATTGAGCAAGACTAACCCATCCTCAACTGCAGGCAGACACTATTGAATTAGCTTTATTTACACCTTCCCAACAGAGACAGCAGCAGAGAGGGCAATATTACAAAATTTTCAGATCCTGCAATGTACTACATTCCCTCCCTACTAAAAAAGACTTGTACATTAAAATGTAAAATGGTACATATACATAATTTTCCAGAGTGCAATATCACTAAAACCTGAAATAATACCTGAAATTTAACAGTTGGGTTGCCTCTTTGTTTTTACTGTAATAACAACTAAAACATATATATAACCAAAAATTATATGCAACAAATTGTTTTCCTTAACACCAGTATGTATTTAACAAAAAGTATTAATTGCAAGAAATAAAGACATTTTTTTCTTTGACCTTCCAATGTATGTTCAATTAACCTACTGGTTTCTTTCTCCACTTCCATTAGCTTGACTCTGCTGTCTCGTCATACAAGACTGTGTCAAGTCCAAACTTTGACTTTGACCACCAATTCCACTTAGTGATTGGGACTGTGACATTGATTGATTTGTTATAATCAAAAGACCCTGACTCACTTCGCTCTACTAATGTATTCTGTAAAGCCTGCAAACCTTCAGTTTCTTTTTGACTTACACTTTCTTTAAAATATTCATATTGGGAGGAATTTGGATGATAGAGGTTTCTCCTGTTCTCCCTTTGTCAGATTTTCTTTCAAGCAAATGATATACATTACACTAATAGTCTCTCCCCAATCTTCACTAGATATGTGAATGTACCTAGTCTCTTTACAACAACTCCAATCATATACTTATCACCTTGGTGGTTTTTCACCATGACCTGCTGACCAGCACTGAACACTTGAAGTTTCATGTCTGGTGTAACATGAATCATTTTCACTTTGTCTTGCTTTTCTATTATTGTACTATTGACATCAAACTCAGGCAAACTAAATTTCATCCAAGGAGCATGTTCAAACATGAACTTGTAAGGAGAGCAACCTGTTATAGACTGTGGCATTATTCTGTACCAGAGCAGAAAATTGTCTAGCCTGTGTCAAAGAGAAACATAAAAATTACTGCCTAGCTTGTCGCGCAGAAAATACATAAGAACATAAGAAATAGGAGGAGTAGGTCATTCAGCCCCTCAAGCCTGCCCCGCCAGTCTATAAGATCATGGCTGATTTGCCTCGGGCCTCAACTCCTCTTTCGTGCCAGCTCCTCATAGCCTTCAACTCCCCAATATTTCAAAAATCTATCTACTTCCTCTTTAAATACTTTCAGTGATCTAGCCTCCACAACTCTTTCCAGACATTCACTACCCTCTGAGAGAAGAAATTCCTTCGCACCTCAGTTTTAAGTGAGTGTCCCCTTATTCTGTAACTATGTCCCTAGTTCGAGATCCCCCCCCACTAGTGGAAACATATTCTCAACATCTACCCTGTCAAGCCCCCTCAGAACCTTGTACTATTCAATAAGATCACACCTCATTCTTCTAAACTCTAATGAATAAAGGCCAACCTGTTTAGCCATTCTTGATCAGTCAACCCCTTCATCCCAGAAATCAGCCTAATGAATCTGTTTTGAACTGCCTCCAATGCCAAAATATCCTTTCTTAAATACAGGGACCAAAATTGTACACAGTACTCTAGGTGCAGCCTCACCAACACCCTGTGCAGTTGTAACAAAACTTCCCTATTTTTAAACTCCAACCCCCTAGCAATACGGGGCAAAATTCCATTTGCCGTCTTAATTCTTGCTGCACCTGCATGCTAATGTTTTGTGTTTCATGCACAAGAACACCCAGATCCCTCTGTGCTGCACTTTTTTGGAGTCTCTCTCCATTTAAATAATAGTCTGCCTTTTGATTCTTCTTACCAAAGTGCATGACCTCATACTTACCTACATTAAACTCCATCTGCCAAGTTTTTGCCCACTCACCCAACCCATCTATATCCCCTTGCAGATTTCTTATGTCCTCATCACAACATGCCCTCCCACCTATTTTTGTATCATCAGCAAATTTGGCTACATTACACTCTGCCCCCTCCTCCAAGCCATTAATATAGGTAGTAAATAATTGAGGCCCTAGGACTGATCCTTGTGACACTCCACTAGTTACGTATTTCCAATTTGAAAAAGACCCATTAATCCTGACTCTGTCTTCTATGTGTTAACCAATCCTCAATCCATGCGGATACATTACCCCCAATACCATGAGCTCCTATCTTGTGCAATAACCTTCTATGTGGCACCTTATCAAATGGCTTCTGGAAATCCAAATACACTACATCTACTGGTTCCCCTTCATCAACTCTGCTTGTCATATCCTCAAAGAACTCTAGCAAATTTCTCAACCATGATTTCCCTTTGACAAAACCATGTTGATTATGTTCGATTGCATTAAGCTTTTCTAAATGTCCTGCTATTTCTTCCTTAATAATGGACTCTAGCAACTTCCCAATGACAGATGTTAGGCTGACTGGCCTATAGTTTCCTGCTTTTTGTCTCCTTTCCTTCTTGAACAGGGGGCGTCACATTAGCGGTTTTCTAATCCACTGGGACCCTCCCGGAATCCAGAGTTCTGGAATATTTTGACCAATGCTTCCACTATCCTTGCAGCCACTTTCTTTAAAACCCTTGGATGCAGGCCATCAGGTCCTGGTGACCTGTCTGCCTTTAGTCCCATTAGTATGTCAAATACTTAATCCCTCATGGTAGAGACTGTTACAAGATCTTTCCTCACATTAGCTCCTTGCTTATCTGATATCTTTGGGATGTTTATAGTGTCCTCCACCATGAAGCCTGATGCAAAGTATTGGTTTAAATTATCTGCCATTTCCCTGTTCCTCGTTATCAATTCTCCAACTGCATTGTCCAAGGGTCCCACGCCCACTTCTGCAAAGATCGCTTCACAATCTGTACACTTCTTTCTGAAGCACCATTTGATGCTGGGTGATATGGTGATATTAGACTCTATTTTTCCTCAGAAATATTTCAAACTCTTCTGATGTAAACTGTTGACCATTATCTGACACTAACACCTCTGGCAACTTATAAATTGCAAACCAACTTCTCAAAACCTCAATGGTTTTGGCACTTGTGGTATTCAGCATAGACTCAACATTTATCCACTTGCTACCGGCTTTGGCCAAAACAAGGCACACTTTTCCATTACACTTCAAAGTAACCGACATGTGCTGCATTCCATGAACTTCACACTATTAACACAAATTTGGTTGTCTACATGAAGATTAAAGGCCCCCATGATTTTCTCGTGTTTGGCCATGGAAGAAAGACACCTTGGTCAGATCATTTCTCATACTGAGACATACTTAACAACTTTTCACCACTCTTCAATATATCCATCGACTTATGGATACTACGGATACTGCTTTCATATGGACTAACCCTGTGAGTTCCTGATGAAGTTCCTCTAACTTCTCTATAAACTTTGGTAGAATAATGACTGTTAAACTCCATCGGAGATTGTCTTAATCTATACTCAATTCATTTCTACATATGAAATACTTCTGCAATTTCTGAGCATCACAGTCTAGGTCAGTCATTCAATACATAATTGAGCACTTTACTGAGCATCACATCCTTGCAAGTTTTTTCACTAATTTCTCTTGCAGACATTGGTATGTCATTTGCATATATAAACTAATTCACAGGTATAACTCACCAGTGGATAGAAATGTATCAATCTTCATGGGAAATCTTGAAAGAACATCTGTATTTGCATAAGGTGCTGACTTACAGTATTTAATTTTGTACTGATAGCTAATTTTATCATTTTGTCCTCCTTGCACAAAGACCACACCTCCTCAATGACAGACGTACTCTTACTGATCCCAACTGTAAATAACATAGCCCAGTTCAACCATATATTCTTAAGCCAATTCCTTTCCTGTTTCCTCCTACTACTACCAATGACAAGCAATAGGCTATATCATCATATTCCACCCTAACACTAACTTCATCTAATACTGGAGTATGGTTATTGGAATAACTAGTCAGTTTCACATCAGCTTGCTTAGGGGAATGTGACTCAGGGACTTATTTTACTCTCTTTTGAGATAACAAACACTGCTGCAGCTCTATCAATGGTGAAAATAGTAAATAGAAACAAAGAAAATAGGAGCAGGAGTAGGCCGTTCAGCCCGTCGAACCTGCTCCGCCATTCATTATGATCACAGCTGACCATCCAACTCAGTAGCCTGCTCCCGCTTTCTCCCCATATCCTTTGATCCCTTTCGCCCCAAGAGTTATATCTAACTCCTTCTTGAAAACATACAATGTTTTGGCCTCAACTACTTTCTGTGGTGGCGAATTCCACAGCTCACTATTCTCTGGGTGAAGAAATTTCTCCTCATCTCAATCCTAAATGGTCTACCCTGTATCCTCAGACTGTGACCCCTGGTTCTGGACTCCTCCACTATCGGGAACATCCTTCCTGCATCTACCCTGTCTAGTCCTGTTAGAGTTTTATAGGTTTCTATGAGATCTCCCCCTCATACTTCTGAACTCCAGTGAATATATTCCTAATCGACTCAATCTCTCATATGTCAGTCCTGCCATCCCAGGAATCAGTCGGGTAAACCTTTACTGCATTCCCTCTATAGCAAGTACATCCTTACTCAGATAAGGAGACCAAAACTGCACACGATATTCCAGGGGTGGTCTTACCAAAGCCCTGTATAATTGCAGCAGGACATCCCTGTTCCTGTACTTGAATCCTCTCACAATGAAGGCCAACTTGCCTTCTTTACCACCTACTGCACCTGCATGTTTACCTTCAGCGACTGGTGTATGAGGATACCCAGGTCTTGTTGCACATTCCCCTCTCTCAATTTATAGCCATTAATCTCCAACTTTCACTTTTATTATGAAGTAATGAGCCATAACTTCCAACTAGTATCGGGAACTGCTGACCCGCAGGTATTAGAAGAAATAAACGCATGCTTACCTGGTCTTGAAAATTACGCTGAATCTTCTGTTTGCTGGAGCTGCTTGGGGCCTGCATCAAAAGACTCCTTGCAGGCCCCAGCGAAGTGTAGCTCCGGCGGATTTAAGGAGGCCACACTCCCTTTTTTATGGCTGCCTTAAAGCAGTTAAGTTTAAAGGGCCAGGGAAATTGACAGGCCAGGGAGAAGGTAAGTGGATATGATTTGAGGGGTGGGGGTGTTCTTGGCGGGGGGGGGGGGGGGAGGTGGTGAATCAGAGGTCCATGGGGTGGGGGTCAGAGAAGATGGGGATTGGAGGGATCGGTTGGAGATCTGGGGGAGGGGGAGGGTTGGAGGACTGGCGGGGGGTGGGGGGGTACGTTCAGAGGTCCGGGTGTAGTTGAGTGGGTTCCAAGGTCTGGGGGGGGAGTGGGAGGGTTCTGAGGTCTGTGGACAGTGGGGGCTCTCTGAGGTCCAAGGGGAGTGAGGAGAGTTTGGTGGGGGGGGGCTGGGGATTCCCATCATGGGCCTCAGGGTTGTGGTGGGGGCGTCCCTTTGTGGGGGGGGGGAGGTGGTGGTGGTTGGGTCAGGGTCTCCTCAACATTGTTAGAATCATATCTCTCAAGACTAAAGTTTTCTTTTACAAAATGGAAGGACCTGGCATGATCTGGTCATCTGAGTGCTCACCTGGGATTTTTTTCTATATAAGGTCATAAATTCACTTTGGAACTGTAAACAAGCAGGCCTCTTCCAAGAAATCACCTGCCCTATATGGTATTTGAGAAGGAGTTGTTTTTATGTTTGAACTGCAAAGCACTTTGCATAATGAAAAGCTGGGAGCAAAAAAAGGCAATCACATGGGAGAGAGGGAAAAACCTAAGTTGCGAACCTGCTTGTTTTGAAGGCAGTTTTTGTTAGAGAACGAGCTGAGGAAAGAAGGTTCCCTTGACTGGCTCCCTCTCTCCACCTGCCTCAAACTGTGTGTGGCTATCAACCTGTAGCCAGAGAACCCTCATCTGAGTCTGCATTTGGACTTGCAAAGCTGAGAGTTGGCGAGAACGTCCAACTGGGACCATTTCACACGAGAACTCCAGGTTGACAGCATCGAGACCCTGTGGACTTTATCCATCCTCCAAAGCCCATCTCTGCAGAGAGACTCTGTCTGATTGTCCTTTGTTTGTCTGTGTGTGTGTGCGCGCGCTGGGGGAATTCTTTAGGAAGAGATTGTTATACTTCCCGATTACAATTGTGCATTCACCAGTACTTGCAACTTGCTAAAATAAGTTTTGTTTTAAAATAAATTAATCTGAAACTTCGGAAGAAGCCTGCTCAGAGGCACTTTTCTTCTGGGTACTAAAGGTATAAGTACACAATTGGCCATTTTGGTGATTATTTAAATGAATGATATGGCCTGTGGAGTAATGGGGCTTAATAATTCATACACTCCTGTCATCCCGGTCATAACAATAGTTACCCAGAAGTTAGAAGAGGTTTTAATTCTTCTAACTTTTTCTGAGTAACTATTGGTGTTCCCCTGGCAGAACCATCCAAAGTTTGCGATTTAAACCGCATTTATGGATGGTTCCCAGCATAGCACAATTGTCCAGTGGAGGTGTGCACTTCTGGGCAATTGTCACGCAAACCCTTACCTGGGAGCTTCCTGGAGAGATTCCCCAGCGCTTCTTTTGGGTGCCTCCCAAATCCGATGCTGGGGAGCTCAAAGGTTATGGTCCTATATCTTCATCTCTTTGACTCTCATCTTCCATGTGCTGTTTCTCTTTCTCTTGGTCTTCCTGCTCAATAACATTAATTTCTATTTCTATTTCCATCATATGTGCATTCGAGAACTTCCAGACTCCTGATTTTAGCTTTAGATTTACCAAGGCCTTGACTTGGTGCATGGCTGCGAACTGGAGGTTTACCATGACCTGGAGCATTACTCTACTCCTCCATGCCACCTAGACTGACTTTCCCACAGGCATAACACTTTGACTGGAAATGGGGCCATTTAAATGGTTGGCAGCTACCACAACAGTAGTCTCTAAATTTCTGACTCTGGGACTGTGAACTTGGCTGCCATAGCCTGGATCCTACTGAAATCCGGTGGACATTTCCATGGCTGTGGCTTCATCGCATGCCTTCTTCCAGTTAGCTTGCTGCCTTTGTTCAGCCAAATGTACAACCTTCATTTGTAATTACAACAGTCCTCTTTGTTAGGATTGAATTGCCCCATTGTCCCCAAACATGCTTTCAGTGCCACTTTATCAATTAAGTACAATGCTGACTCAGTGTGTATCTGAATACAATATGCACATGGAGCATACTTTCAAATTGCTCAAACTTCCTCAAAATCAACCTGAGTTCCAAAAATGTGTCACAATGATTTTCAGTCCTTAATTTCTCAAATGAAATGTAAAACAAAATTCCATCCCAGCCTCGTCACCGCCTTTCTGTTGTATATTGCACTAAGACAGACTAGCACATGCTCAATTGTAAGCAGCCATTATTGAACTAATTTTATTTACACCTCCCCAACAGAATGGGCAATATAATAAAATACTCAGATCTTGCAATATGCTACACCCATCTCTTCAGATTGTGAAGTATCCTGCGCTATTTCATTCCCAACCTTCGTCACTCTGTAACCACGTCTCGGTATTGGCAATTAGATCCAATCTATTTATTTCTATCTGCGCTGTTAATTCACCTATTTTGTTGTGAATGTTTCGTGCATTCAAATATCATGTCAACTTTAGCTGTTTTCTATTTTCCTGTATGTTTTATTTGTCACTGATGTACTATCATTACCGTTATAAAGTTTTCAGTTCCTTTCTGGCCCACTTTGCTTACTTTTACCCAGACTGTTACTCTGCTCTAAAGTCTCAACATTTCTCTGATTGCTTTTGCATTTACCTTTTCCTGAGCTCTCCCACCCCCTTCATTATTTTGCTACAATAAGGTTGTTGTCCCTGGTAGCAATGATTTTGCAGATTTCCGTTTGCCTATGGTGAGGAATCCATTTTGGGGAAAATTTGAAGGACATTGAATTTTGGCCAGTCTCCCTCCTGAGTAATTTTTTAAAAAAGTCTGCAAGATTAATTCAGGGCTATGATTATGCCATTCTTCAAGAAACCAGGGGTCAACAGATGGATGTCCAGCAGGGAACACTTGCTGACTGGTTGAGTACACCTGGCCTGAGAGAAGTATTCTCTGAACATTTGATTCTTTTGACTCTCAGTCGGAGTGTGTAAGTGTGTGCCTTAGAAGCAGGCTGCAAGAACTAGGTTCTCTCTCTGCCCCAACTTTCAGCCTAAACACTCCTTTCAAGTGAAGCAGCACTTCACTTGCACTTCCCTCACTTTAGTCTACTGCATTCGCTGCTCCCAATGTGGTCTCCTCTACATTGGAGAGACCAAATGCAGACTGGGTGACCGCTTTGCGGAACACCTTCGGTCAGTCCACAAGCATGACCCAGGCCTCCCTGTCGCTTGCCATTTCAACACACTACCCAGCTCTCATGCTTACATGTCCGTCCTTGGCCTGCTGCAATGTTCCAGTGAAGCTCAATGCAAACTGGAGGAATAGCACCTCATCTTCCGATTAGGCACTTTACAGCCTTCTGGACTTAACATTGAGTTCAACAACTTCAGATCATGAACTCTTTTGTCCATCCCCACACTCTTTCCGATTCCCTTTTTTCTAATAATCATTGTATATTTTTAAAAATATATTTTCTTTTCCCACCTATTTTTATTATTATTTTTAAATTTATTTCCATCCATTGTTTTAGCCTATTTCGATCCCTTCCCCCACCCATCCAACCTGGGCTATCTGTCACTTGCTCATCTTGCTTTCTACCCTTAGTATCACCATTAGCACATCCTTTAGCTAATATCACCACCATCAACACCCTTTTGTCCTTTTGCCTATGACACCTTTGGCAATCTCTCCTTTGCCTCCACCCATCACTGGCCCTCTATCCAGCTCTACCTGTCCCAACCCCCTCAAACAGCTTATATTTCACCTCTTTTCTATTTCTCTTCAGTTCTGATGAAGAGTCATTCGGACTCAAAATGTTAACTCAGTCTTCCTCTCCACAGATGCTGTCAGACCTGCTGAGTTTTTCCAGCTTTTTTTGTTTTTGTTTCAGATTTCCAGCAGCCACAGTATTTTGCTTTTATATTATGTTGTTTTATTATATTGCCTTCTCTGTTGGGGAGGTGTCAATAAAATTAGTTCAAAAATGGCTGCTTACAATTGAGCATGTGCTAGTCTTACTTAGCGCAATATGCAACAGAAAGGTGGTGACGAGGCTGGGATGGAATTTTGTTTTACATTTCATTTGAGAAATTAAGGACCAAAATCATTGTGACACATTTTTGGAACACCTAAGGTTGATTTTGTGGTCCACAGTGAGTTTAACTTTCAAAAAAAGAGATGAGTTATTCTGATGAAAATCCACAAAGTTGCATTAGGTAAGAGTCATCAAAGACAGTTTCATCAAAAATCTGCCTGAAAGAACTTCCAGATCTATTGTGACCAGAATTCTGTTAGATCAATAGTGTTGAGACCTTTTCGAATTCTATCCTTTTAAAAGAAACATTCCCATACTCCAGCCTCCGAAGGGGACTGTGTTTATTTTGTCCTGTTTTGTGATTGTGTGTGTGTGAGTGAGTGTGTATGGAGGCTTGAATATCTGCTTTTTTAAGGAAAGGGGCAAATGATTACACTTCTAAACTACAGCTTGTATGTTAACCAATTTTATAATTTGTTTTAAAAACGTTTGTTTTATAATAAATTAATTGTTTTTTTTGTGTTTACCAAAAGAAGTCCGGTTAGGATATTTTTATGCTAGGAATAACAGTATCAAAGGTAAATGATTGGCCAATTTTCTGGGCGAGTTAGATATTTAAACTATTATTACGACTTCTGGAAATGTGAAGCTGGAATTGACTGCACACTCCTCCCGTCTCAGTCTGTAACACTACTGATGTACTGTTCTGGTTCACCGCAGTAACATTTGTCCATTTCTTTTTCCTGTTTAATTTCAAACTTTTTTTGAAACATGTTTTAAAAAAGTGTAGCACAAGTATATAATAAAACAAAAACAAAATACTGTGGATGCTGGAAATCTGAAATATAAACAGAAAGTGCTGATATTATTCAACAGGTCTGGCAGTGTCTGTGGAGAGAGAAACCATTATTGTTCTGAGTCACATATGACTCTTCTTCAGAACTTTCCACAATATTTTGCTTTTATACAATAAAACATTCTCACTCGCCCACTCAATCCTTAAGCAGGAACTATATGCAGATGACACAAATTTCACTAAGTGTGGTGCTTGAGGCTTGCTGTATACATGTTTTAATTACCATTGTCCAATCTGTATAATCTGCCAAAATATTAATGAGCCAGTTATAATCCACCAAAACATAAGCAAACTGTTCAATGGTTAGTTTAATTTACAACTAACCAGCATAATACAATATTCCATTCAGAACATCAGTTTAAATCACTGGCTGTGTATCCTCTTGTAAACACAATATGCTCTTTCCGCTGATATTTAAGAAGAATATTTAGCTGTCACTGCCGGAGTAAGGATAGAAAAAGGCACTGAAGTTTGCAACCTTTTTTCTTCAAAGTACTGGTTAACCTGCTAAATCTCTCATTATTGATGGATCAGCCTCGGAATGGGTGATGTGTGATCCTTCTTCTTCTTCCACTGATCCAGTTAGTGATTGGAGCTGTATGAGAAGTGATACAGATCATGTCTGACTGCCATCAACAGACCAGGTACACCACCTCTCCCTCCCAATTGTGAAGAAAAAGCTATATTGGGAATCGAGTCATTTGAAGCAGAGTATGGAGATGGAATTGTTCGAAGGAGGCAGCCATCACGTAGACTCCAGATTCGTGTGTAGCAATCCTGTCCAACTGAAAAATAAACAGACAGAATGAAATAAATCAATGCTATCAGACAGAACTGATACTATAAACAGAAAGGAATTACCTTTCCTTTAGTTACTAGATAGATCCAGAACAGCAAAAGTGTTCATTAACTTTTTCTAGAATATTTTTTAGTTACTACTTTTATATCATAATTCTTTTGCTCTTAAAGTTGTGGGTTGGGATACCGGGTAACAGTCTAGGGTATTGCCTTTTGGAAGCAGAAAATGCTAGAAATACTCAGCAGGTCATCTGTAGGGAGAGAAATAGTTCATCCTTCAGGTTAATGATGTTTTATTAGAATGAAAGGTCATCAACCTGAAATGTTAACTTTGTTTTTCTCTCCACAGATGCTGCTTAACCTGCTGTGTATTTCCAGCATTTTCTGTTTTTATTTCATATTTCCAGTTTCCGCAGTCTTGTTTTTGCATTGTCTTTGGTTCTGGGCCCTTTTTAGGAGATATCTGTTGCTGGGAATGTATGGTTTGCAGGAATTGTGAAGTAGAATTGGGAAGCTGTTTGGACGGATGTTCTTTCCTGGTGCAAGCTAATTCTGTGAACTAGACTAAGAGCCTATATAATACTTCCTCAGGACCTCAACATTTTAAAATTATTTTTAAGTTTTAAATTATTTGTAGGTTTGAACAAGTAGATAAAGTCGAAGAGAATGCTGAATGTTACTTCGGGTTTTGTGGCTCTCAGGATAAACAGAATGGTAAAGTAACCAACTTTTAGCTGCAACAAACTTTGCACATGTTGATCTGTTAATTTACACACTGTAGAAACATTTGCAACTTCGAACAGATAAAAAAACAATACCTAAAGAACTTGTATAAAAATGAAATAAAATTGTACTTTGCTTTGAAATAGTGAGAGATTTACAGGTAAAAAAGGACTTTTTGCAAACTATGTGGCTGAACTGCAATGCAAACTACATTACTTCAGCAGTTAATCTCCTTTCTATTATGTTTCACTGCTCCATATATGACACTACATACTATATCTGTACCTAGAATGAGAGTTCAGCTCAACTCAATCAGACAGTGGATTTCAGATTCGAGTTCTATCAGCTGACAACCACAGTCCTTTGTACATCAGATTTTGCCTACATCAAAGGTACACCTCATGGTTTATCAGTTCCTGAATCCTCTGAAGACTGTGTGAAACTCAAGTTCTGTCGAAGGGTCATGAGGACTCGAAACGTCAACTCTTTTCTTCTCCGCCGATGCTGCCAGACCTGCTGAGTTTTTCCAGGTAATTCTGTTTTTGTTTTGGAAAACCATTGTAGTTGTTTACACAACCTGCTTTCCTTAGATAAAACATTGTGACCTAACTGTTCTTAACCTCTCTGAAGAACAGGCTTTATCACAGTTATCTTTCTACAAACATAGGTGGAAGGATCCATTAACTATAGTGAAGTACAACCTTAGGGGTTATGGTAGTAATCACCCATTGCTAACTTCATCACTGTCACATATACATGAAAGGTGCCTGTGCAAGGAAATAGTCTGAAAGCAACAAGAAAGGCCAGCTTTCTCTTCATGGCATTTCAAAGCAATCCTGCTCATCTTGGAAAGTCTGGTGCTCCATGACAAGAAGAAGTTTGACTGTTAATCTTTAACTCTCCACATGTCCAACGTATCACCAGTACTTAGCAGATAGAGTTGAATTCACATTAGCATCCAGAATGGAGGTAGATGCTTGACTGCTAGAGTCAATCAATTGATTGCAAGCCCACATCTGCATACTTCATACTTATCAGCAGAAGACAGTGAATTTTAGCTTATTTTTATTTCTCCAGCTCAGGGATAAATATGAAATTGGTAGAACCCTGGCTAAAGTTCGCTTCGGCATCAGTAATCAAGTATAGTCCTTGCCTGTAAGGTCAAGTATCTTAAACTGGATTTAAATCCAGAAGGACCTTCAAACTTATACCAGAGGAACACTGTCAAGTCAGACTCAGACTCAATGAGCTGAAAAAGAACAGAGGGGGTGGGGGGGTGGAAGACTTGCCCCCTCCCACCCCCCAGCCCTGCCCCCACGAAACAAAGGCAGCGTGGAGCCAATCCACTCCACTTCAGCTGCCTGCAGTCATAACGCACTACAGGCAGGCTAAACAAGGGCAATGTACTTTTGTGCCTCACTGGGGAGGTTAGAAGCTTAATTGACCCTTGAATGTGTTTGAATATAGCAGGCAGGCTGCTGATTTCAGCGCCCGTCTTTCCCCTGTATTTTGGGGATAAGCTCGAGGGGGGTAGGAATGTGATGGGTTGGGCACCCACCCTATTTTATGTGCCTCCCCCACCCCAACGGAAACACACCTGGCAGGGGCACGTAAAAGGCAGAACAATGCCTACATTCTTGGCTCCTAGGTTCACACTTCAACAATCCAAATCTTCGACAATGTCTCTAGTTTCCTTTCAATTTTTATTGGACACAATTTCAGCACTCACCCTTCTGTATGCTCTACGCATGCTCTACACATGAATAGAAAAATGACAGCATTATATTTCACCTGGGCAGGCAAACACAGAGTAACCTACTCCTGCATCACTAAAATGCTAGTTCATTTTTGCTAGAGATAAGTTTATGTCACCTATTTTTGGGGATGCATGGGGAAAACCCTCAGATGTCTTCGGGGTTAAATAGGGGGTGGGGGGGAGGAAGGGGGGGATGGGGAGGAGGAGCGGTGGTGCAGGAGGAAGGTTTGGGGGCTGGGGGGGGGGGGGGGCGCGGTGGAGTGGGGAGGAAGGAGGACCTCTTTGTAAGCCTTTTCAATCATTAGCCCCGGGAATGACATTTTAATTTAATTACATAAGTTTCCTTTGAAAGTTTTATTTGTGCGTTTGTGTTCCCCGTCAGGCACTGTCGCCCCTCTTAACTGTTAATTTATTTTACTGATTATTGGCTTTTCAAAAAAACATATAAATAGGGGACAAGTGGGACACTGGAATTTGGAGGAGCACCAATTGGTCTGGATTCTGTTAACACTAGATTAGCAGAACTAGTTTAGAGTCCTTATAGCACAGGAGGCCATTCAGGCCATCGAGTCCATGCTGGCTCTCTGTAGTTCAATCCAGTCAGCAAAATTTCTGTTGTCTTGCAAGTTTATTTCCCCTCAATCATCCATTCAATTTCATTTTGAAATCATTGCCTCTGCTTCCATCATAGGCAACGAGTTCCAGGTCATTACCATTTGCTGCATAAACAAAGTTCTTCTTCACATCCTTCCTTTTCTCTCGCCAGAATCTTAAATCTGTGACCCCTTGTCCTTGTACCATTTACTAATGAGAACAGGTTCTCCTTGTCTACCTTATCTAAGCCTGTCATAATCTCACCCACCTCAATCAAATCTCCCCTCAACTTTCTTTGCTTCATTGAGAACTTCCCCAACCTAACCTTTTAACTAAAATCTCTCATTCCTGGAACCATTCTGGTAAATCTCCTCTGCATCCTCTCAATGGCCCTCACATCCTTCCAAAAGCATGATGACCAGAACTGGATAAAATACTTTACAGCGTAAATACAGAGATTTATAGCTTCTCTGCTTTTATCTTAGTCTGCTTTACCTGTTCCCCAAAATAGTTTCCTTCAGGACACCGCTAGTCACACCCTACCAATTAGATTAGCTTCCAATTATCCCTATTATCTCTTGCTACTCAGCCAATTTCCTAATCAAATCAATAATTTGCCCCCAATTCCTTAAGCTTCAACTTGAGCTAATAGTCTCGTGAGGAATTTTCTCAAATGCCTTCTGAAAGACCGTCTACATAATATACATAGACATTCTCCTCCCCACTACCTTAGTCATCTCTTCAAAAAATTCAATCTCGTACCCTTTACAAACCTGAGCTGTGTCTTTCTGATCTGAAAACTTTTAAGACGTTCAGTCACCCTTTGCTTAAACATAGCCTCTAGTAATTTCCCAACTACTGATAACCGCTAATTGGTCAATATAATCCACCTTTTCTAAACAGCAGACCAAAGGAATGGTTCCCAAATTGAGAGAACATTGGAGGATTATGACATCTGCAATGTTCTTACTTATTTTGTTTAAAACCCTGGGGGTGAAACTATCTGGGGATCTGTACTCTTTAGTGCCATTATTTTCTTAATTACTGCTATTTTGCTTATATTAATTTTGCTGAGACCCTGGCCCTGATTAAATATTAGTTTCCTTGGGAGATCTGACATGCTGACCTCTTCCTCACTCTAAACGTTGATGTGAGCATGTCTGCCATTTTCTTATTTTCACTGACAATGTCATCATTATCAATTTTTCCAGAAGCCCACAATGCTCCCAGCCTTTCTCCTAAGATAATTTTAAAAATGTTTTTGTGTTGATTTTAATTTCCCTTGCAAGTTTCCTTTCATACCACATTTTTGTATCTCTATTGCTCTTTCTGGGTCCTTTATATCTTGCCCATTCATCAGGATCGGTGCTATTTTTTCCATTTTTGAATGTTATTATTTTAGTTTTTTGTTATTTCTTACTTTTAGTCATCCATGGCAAGTCCAGCTCTTACCTTTATTTTTTAAAAATTCATCCATGGGTTCAGCATCCACTTACTAGGCCAGCATTTATTGCCCATCCCTAATTGCCCTTGAGATGAGTGGGGCAATTGTCCTAACCAACATTTGTCCCTCAAACATCACAACTAACAACAATTTAGTCAAGCATTCATCTCATTGTTGTTTGTGGGACTTTGCTATGTTGAAATCAGCTGCTGCATTTCCCTACTTTACAATGTGAGTATATTTCAAGAGATACTACTTTGGTTGTGAAGTGCTTTGATATAGTTGAGGTGATGAAAGGCTTGTCCTCTCTTATTCAGATGCTGGTAATGGTGAGAAACGCAACAAGACTGATAAGTTATTAGGAAAGAGGCAACATTATTGTTTGAGATAATTAGGGTATAGAAAAGATAAACCTTGAGTATTACTTCAAATTAAATTGTGGCAGTGGGACAAATAGTTATAGGTTCAATTTAGTAAATAAATAACAGTGACATAAATAAGTTTTTTTTACACAAAGTAAAAAGACCAATACATAGAATAGAGTAGTGGAAGCTAAATGCTGGAATGATCCAAGAAACAATCAGACACTGCAGTGGGGCAGAGTGATTGGACGTATGGGTAAAATATAGGGTGTTTCTGGCTGGATGAACTAAGCTAAGGATAATGGCCTTCCTCATCTGTAATTAAGTTGTCCTCCATGCCTGGTGGGTAGTAAAGTTATTCATGCCAAATGACAGGCCAAGAATGCAGACTTCTCCATGCAAACATGTAACTCTCTGAGAAACATGGGATGGGCTGAGTAAGAATAAAAGAAATTGCCGAAGGTTAGCTTGCACACACCTATAGCGGTACCAACACATGACCATTGAAATAGAGAGCCTTGTAAACAGCTGTTTTACTGACAGCCATATCTTGTAAAAAAATGCATTGAGACGTATCTCAGCTATAATTTTCACTTAATAGTTAATGCAAATTGATGTAGCAATCTCAACATTTATAAAGTGTTGAAGAAAGTATTGAAGCACAGTGTGTTCCCAAATTTTTGGTCCTGCCTCAAAGAGCAATTCAGTCCCTCTAAAAACTAGCATTTTCTGAACCTTCAACCACATGTTTGTGTCATTACTAAGATCACCTATTAACACTTCCATAATATCGCCTAATCCACCCCTGCATTAGTTCATTTCTGCTGATAAGAAATTCATGAATTTCTTACCTGCACACTTAATTATTCCAACATGCTCCTAGCTGGCCTCCCACATTCTATTCACTGTAAATCCAAAACTCTGCTGTTTGAGTCCTACTTTGCACCAAATTCTGTTTACCTATAACCCCTGTGCAGGTTGACCTAAATTGGTTTCCGGTTAAGCAATAAAAAACGTAAATTTTAAAAAATTCTGTCCTTGTTTTCAAATCCCTCCATGGCCTTGCCCCTTTCTATCTGTAATCTGCTCTAGTCCCATAATCCTTTGAGATTTCTATGCTCCAATTCCGGCCTCTTGAGTATCACCACTTTTAATTACTCAAGCAGTGGTAGCTATGCCTTCTGTTACTGGTCCCTAAGCTCTGGAACTGCTCCGCCTCTCCACCTTGCTTTCCTTCTTTAGTTATTGCTTTTAATGCTTCTCTTATCTGATAATTGTTTTATGCATACATATAGAGAGGATGTTCCGTCTAATGCTACTGTGCTAACCAGGTTTTACCACTGCCTCAAACTAACTTCCTAATTCTTTCACAAAGTATTGTGGTTTAATAGTCTCTTATAGTTTGATACATTTTTCATTTACATTTAAAATTTACACACAGGTAATTTTTGCAGCGGTAGCATTTCATAAAGAATGTATATCTAGCTAACTGCAAAGTAATCAATTACATAAATTAGATCTTGGACATCTGATTCTGACAGAGAAAGCTTTGATTGGCATTACACACTCCAGATTTTCCAGCATTCAGCCAAATCTTTTAAAAAATCTCCTATACCAGAGGGGTGAAAATAAGCAAAAGGAAGCACTTACCAGCTAAAAGAATACCCTCTTCTTCATGAACATGGATTGGGAGATAAGCATATTCATTATGATGACCTTCATACTGTTTAATACATCTTGCAATTCTTAAGTCCCAAAGCTTAATCTGAAAGAAACAGTACATTATGAATATCAAAGTCATGATTGCCAGTACTGCAAGCCATTTTAACAGTGGAACATATAACCATGTCAGGATTTGGTGAAATATATTACCATGTCAGGATTTTGGGAGCATATAAGATTTAATTTTAAATCTACTCAAAGTACTTGCCATATTTGAAACAAAAAATTGTGGCATAAGATTAGAAAAGTGTTCAAGCAGATTAGCAAGAAAACAGCACAAGGGTTATACTCTGAGTGGAATGGTCACAAAATTGCACTAAGTGTGGTAATGGATGGGAAAAAGAATGTTTTACCCGGCCGCAATGGCAACTTTTCATGCTGTATCGTCACAATTCTGCCTCATTAATCATGCATTCCTGGGAAATGTTGTTTCAATGGCGGGCGGGCTCTCGTTCGTCATATCGCCACTTCCTCACGCTGGGCACCATATTTAAAGTGCAGCTTTGCGCTCAAAAGTGCTTCCAGCCCAGGACTGCTGCACAGAAGACACGACCCCAAGAAGATTACTGCCCCCCAATTCAGTGACATGTCCATGGATCGCCTTTTGGATGCCGGAGGCCATCATGTCCTTTACCCCCGGTCTGGGCGAACGCCAGGAAGCAAAGTTATCAATTCAACATGGGAGGCAGTGGCAATGGTGGTCAGCGCCAACGCCCTGCAAAAGAGGACAGCCACCCAGTGCTGAAAGAGGATAAGTGGCCTCATCTGTTCTGCCAGAGAAAGTCATTCTTATCATCACTCTCAACTCACACAAGCACTCTCCCACTAACGCAGATCCTTCTTCCATCACACTCACCTCAACGTCCTGAGCCTTTTCAATGTTGCCTGCTGGGGTTTTCTTTCAGTTGTCCATCTGAGTTGCCCACCCACTGATCACACTCCCATGCAGCACCTGTTCCTGCCCACCACGAGTCTCCTTTTACTTTCAGATTTGCAAGCATGGTGCGTGTAACATTCTGCTTTAGCTCCCCAGTCCTTTTTCCTCCCAAAGTCATTCTTTCCCCCATCACTGTTGATCCCCCTGGCATCAGCTTCCACCTCCCCACCCTCACCTACCAGCCATAACCCTTTTCTTTCGGGGATTCCCACCTTCCCTACCTTCCTGAAAATTCCACCTCGATCCACGTTAACCTCTGTGATCTCCTCCTTCCCACTGCAAGTGTCCATTTCTGCCTCTGGGTCCCAACTAACCATCCTCGCTGGCCCTTCTATCGATATCATCGCACCCTCACCTTCCCACCCTATCAGCTCACTCTGCCTCAGCTCTCTCATTCTCACCATTCCCTCCTAACACTCCTACCCTGACACCTTCGTTACCCCAAATCCACATCGCTAACACCTTTGTTCCCCCTTCCCAACCTCAACCCTAGCACCTTCATTCCCCTCTCCCAACCTCACCCTCGACACTTATGTTCCCCCTCTCAACATCACCCCCGACACCTTTGATCCCCCCCTCCCAATCTCACTGCCCCGACACACCTTCCTCTCCCTGTCAAACCTAGACTTTTCTCTCCACTGCCTTGACGGTCATCTATAGCAGACCAGGGCCAAGACTGATGTCCCAAAGCAGACCCTCAATGCTGATCTTCCACCTTCCATGAGCTGCTTTGTGGCGGAGCATGTCCATGAGAATCCACTCAGGCTGCAGCATCTTCTGCTCCTTGGATGTTCGCGATGTGAGCAAGGCCCTGATGGTAAGTCCCAACTTCTGCACGTTATACTTGTCAACACATGTTCTGCACCGGTATGTTTTCCCATTGACATGGAATTTGATGTGGGGAGATGATTCCAATGAACTGGGCTTATGCAGGTGTATTACAATGAATTTCCCGATGTCTGGCGGTGGGAAACGTGGCCCGCCAATGATGGACGGAATGGACGATTGTAAACATGTTTCACAATGGCATGAAACTGATTTTCCTGCCATATTGTTCACACACGTCCACCATGACACCCACCGCCAACGGGCACGGAAAATTCCACCCTCTATATACATTGAAACAGAGTTTAACTACGATGTCTACTGTAATAGTTTTTTGGTGTGAATAAATGCATTTTTGCATATTTCCTTGAAACATGAGCTCACTGCACGTTCTGTTGGGTGCAGGTGACCCTGGTTTCAAAGCTTGTATTTTTATCCCCTAACTGAACAGAGGAACTGAAACTTCAGGTTTCTGGGGAAACTGAAATTGGTTTAAACTAGAAGAAAATACCGAGCCATCCAAGCTCACACCACCCAGTGGTGCAATGCAGGTAAGCTGCAGGAAACAAAGTCTGGAGCTTGCAATAGGCAAATAATAGGTTAGTGCAGCCTTTTCTGTTGCTTAAAGTTATTGACCAGACAGAGATAGGACTATACAGTGCACAGGGCTATTACTGAAAATTCAGATAAATGTAATATTGACGAATACACTCCATCAAGACCATTGTGAGCAGAGCTGAAGTGGTTTTGGTGAAGTACGCCATTTTGTTGGAGGTTGTGGAACTCAGGTTGATAGCAAGCTGCTATTCGATGAAAATCGCCAGCTATATGTTTAGAGAAAAGGAGCTGAAATTCTACCTGAGGAAGATCAGAGTCTTGAAGGACTTTGTGGCTAAAAATGGTGCTTTATATGCTAACTGGACTGCCTAGTAAATCTGTGAGATCTATCTTTGTTGTATCTGTTACTTAATGTGTAATTTATAATATACATTGACTGAGATTTCTCAATGAATTCATGTTTATGTTGGTTGTGATTTGATTGTTAAAGTTATAAGTGAAATTTTATCTACTGGTGTTGTGTTGGGTTCGTTTGATAAATTCGGTGGTTTTGGTTTGTTGATTTCCAAGAGGATCATAACAGTATCTTTATTCCAAAACAATTCAAAGCGTCACACATTCATATATAGCAAATAAGTTAAACATATATCTCACTGTAGACTTTCCCCGTTTAACTAAAACTATGTTGACCAACACAGGAAGGACCCTGGGTGATGCACACAAGCAGTAAGGCAGGGCTCCAGGGCAGTTAAGCTATTCTCACCCATGGTACAATAAATAGGATCAGGGGAGCCACACAAGGACACAGTCATGAACTTAAAATCCATCTGGATCAATTCTCTTACAACAATGATCCATAGATTATCCAGGGGGCATATCAGCACTTCGAGCTGTTGTTCGATATGATAATGGCTGAACCTCTACCTAATGCCAACTTGGCCTCCACAGCCTTCTGTGGTAGAGAATTCCACAGGTTCACCAACCTCTGAATGACATTTCTCCTCATCTCAGTCCTAAATGGCCTACCCTGTATCCTGAGACTGTGACCCCTTGTCCTAGACTCCCCAGCCAGAGGAAACATCATCCCTGCATTCAGACTGTTCAGTCCTGTCGGAATTTTATACGTTTCAATGAGATTCCCTCTCATTCTTCTAAACTCCAGTGAATACAGGCCTAGTCAACCCAATCTCTCCTCATATAACAATGCTGCCATCCAAGGAATCATTCTGGTGAACTTTCACTGTACTCCCTCTATGGCAAGCAGATCCTTTCTTAGGTAAGGAGACCAAAACTGCACAGAATACTCCAGGTGTGGTCTCACTAAGGCCCTGTACAGCTGCATTAAGATACCCTTGCTCCTGCACTCAAGTCCTCTTACAGTGAAGGCCACCATGTCATTTGCCTTCTTAACTGCTTGCTGCACCTGCATTCTTACTTTCAGTGATTGGTGTACAAGGACATCCAGGTCCCTTTGTATGTCAACATTTCCCAATCAATTACAATTTAAATAATACTCGGCCATTCTGTTTTTCCTACCGAAGTGGATAACTTCACACTTATCCACGTTATACTGCATCTGCCATGTATTTGCCCATTCACTCAACCTGTCTAAATCACCTTGAAGCCTCTTTACATCCTCCTCACCACTCACATCCCCACCAAGTTTCGTGTCGTCAGCAAACTTGGAAATATTTCATTTGGTTCCCTCATTCAAATCATTGATATATATTGTGAATAGCTGGGGCCCAAACACTGATCCCTGCGGTAACCCACTAGTCACTGCCTGCCACTCCGAAAAGGACCCATTTATTCCTTTCTGTTTCCTGTCTGCTAATCAATTCTCAATATATTACCCCCAATCTCACGTGCTTTAATTTTGCACACTAACCTCTTATGTGAGACTTTATCAAAACATTTCCGAAAATCCAAATACATCACATCCACTGGTTCTCCCTTATCTATTCTGCTAGTTACGTCTCTGATTTCCCTTTCATAAATCCATGTCAACTTTGTCTAATCCCGCTGATCTTTTCTAAGTGCCCTGTTATCACTTTTTAAAAATTCGTTCATGGGATGTGGACGTCACTGGCTAGGCCAGAATTTACTGCCCATCCCTAATTGCCCTTGTTTATAGGGCATTTAAGAGTCAACCACATTGCTGTGGTCTGGAGTCACATATAGGCCAGACCAGGTAAGGACAGCAGATGTCCTTCCCTAAAAAACATTAGTGAACCGATGGGTTTTTACAATTGACAATAGTGTCATGGTCATCATTAGACTTTTTAATTTCAGATTTTTGTTGAATTCAAATTCCACCATCTGCCGTGGCAGGATTCAAACCCCAGGTCCCACAGCAGTACCCTGGGTCTCTGGGTTACTAGCCCAGCAACAATACCACTCCCCATCACCTCCCCCATCCTTTATAATAGACTCTAGCATTTTCCTTACGACTGATGTTAGGCTAACCGGTCTGTAATTCCCTGTTTTCTCCCTCCATTTGACACCCTCCAATCTGCTGGGACCATTCCAGAATTTACAGAATTTTGGAAGATGACATCCACTATTTCCATGGCCACCTCCTTTAGTGCCCTAGGATGTAGATTATCAGGCCCTAGGGATTTATCAGATTTCAGTCCCATTAATTTCTCCAGCAATATTTTTTTAGTAATAGTAATTTCCTTCAATTCCTCCTTCTCACTAGACCCTTGGCTCTCTAGCATTCCTGGGAAGTTATTTGTGTCTTCCTCTGTGAAGACAGAACTAAAGTAGTTGCTTAATTGCTCTGCCATTTTCTTGTTCTCTGTTATAAATTCTCCCGTTTCAGACTGTAAGGGACCTACACTTGTCTTCATTAATCTTTCTTTCTTAGCTTTTTATAGAAGATTTTACAGTCTCCTTTATGTTCCTTGCAAGTTTAGCCTTATACTCTATTTTTCCCCACTTAATCAATTTCTTGGTCCTCCTATGCTGAATTCTAAACTGCTCCCAGTCCTCAAGCTTGCTACTTTTTCTAGCAACTTTATATGACTCCTCTTTGGATTTAATACTACCCTTAATTTCTTTTGTTAGCCATGGTTGTGTTTTTGTACCAGAAAGGAATGTACAACTGTTGCAATGTTATCTATTGCCTATCCACCTTACAATGAAGTTCCTCAATCTATCATAACCAACTCACACCTCATAGCTTTATAGTTTCCTTTGTTTAGATTTAGGACCCTAGTTTCAGATTGGACTATTTTACTTTCCATCCTATTGAAGAATTCTATCATGTTATGGCCACTGTTCCTTAAAGAACCCCGCACAACAAGATTATTAATTAACCCCTTCTCATTGCACAAAACCAAATCTAGGATAGCATGTTCCCTAGTTGGTTCCTCAACATACTGGTCTAAAAAGCATCTCGTACACACTCTAGGAATTCTTCTGCCACAGTATATTGCTAATTTGGTTTGCTCAGTCTATATGTAGGTTAAAGTCACCCATGATTATTGTAGCTCCCTTGCATTTCTAATTTCCTATTTAATGCCGTCCCCTACCTTACCACTACTGTTTGGAGACCTATAGACAACTCCCACTAATAATTTTTGCTCCTTAGCTCCACCCCGACTGATTCTACATTTAGATTTTCTGAGCCAATATCCCCTCTCACTATCACGCTGATTTCAACTTTAACTAACAATGCCACCACACTTCCATCTCCTTTTTGCTTGTCATTCCTAAATATCGAGTCCCCTTGGATATTAAGTTCCTAGTCTTGGTCACCCTGCAATCCATAATTGCAATCATATCGTACCCGTTTACTCTATTTGCACTGTTAATTCGTCTACCTTATTGTGAATGTTCTATGCTTTCGTATACAGTGCCTTTAGACTTGTCTTTTTAACATTTTTACACATCCTATGGCCCTATTTGCTGCTAGCACTTCCACTTACGCTTTCTACTTTTCTGTCTTTCATTCCCATCTTTGTTTCCCTCTCGTGTCTCCCCACTCAGGTTCCTATCCCCTTCCCACTCTAGTTTAAAACCTCCTCAGTACTAGGGAATACCTCTGCGAGGATATTGGTGCGGGTCCTGCTGGGTCCATTGCCTTTTGAGGAAGAGTTCCAAAGACTCACAACCCCGAGAGAAAAAATTCCTCATCTCTGCCTTAAATGAGTGACCTCTTATTTTTAAACAGTGACCCCCTCCTAGTTACAGATTCTCCCACAAGAGGAAACATCCTCTCCACATCCACCCTGTCAAGACCCCCTCAGGATCTTAAAGGTTTAAATTAAATTGCCTCTTACTCTTCTAAATTCCAGTGGATACAAGCCTAAGCTGTTCAGACTGTCATCACAAGGCAACCTGCCCATTCCTGGTATTAGTCTAGTAAACCTTCTCTGAATTGCTTCTAACGAATTCACATCTTTCTTTAAATAAGGAGACCAGTACTGTACACAATACTGCAGGTGTAGTCTCACCAGTGCCCTGTACAACTGAAGCATAACCTCCTTACTTTTGTAATCAATTCCCCTCACAGTAAATTATAATGCTCTATTAGCTTCCCTAATTACCTGCTGCCTACTAACCTTTTGTGATTCATGCACTAGGACACCCAGATTCCTCTGAATCTCAGAGCTTTGCATTCTCTCACCATTTAGATAATAAGCTTCCTTTTTATTCTTCCTGCCAAAATGAACAATATCACATTTGCCCTCGTTATACACCATTTGCCAGATCTTTGCCCACTCACTTAACTTATCTGTAGCACTTTGTAGCCTCCTTACATCCTCTTCACAATTTAGTTTCCTACTTATCTTTGTGTCATCAGCAAATTTTGCAACCATTCCTTCCGTCCCTTCATCAAAGTCATTTATATAAATTATAAAAAGTTGAGGCTCCAGCACTGATCCCTGTGGCACACCACTCGTCACATCCTGCCAACCAGAAAAATACCCATTTATGCCAACTCTCTGCTTCCTGTTAGCTAGCCAATCTTCTATCCACGCCAATAATGTTACCCCCTATATCATGAACTTTTATTTTCTGCAGTAACCTTTGATGTGGCACTTTAACAAATGTCTTCTGGAAATCTAAGTACAGTACATCCACCTGTTTCCCTTTATCCATAGCACATGTGAATCCTTTAAAGAACTCAAATAAATTGGTTAAACATGATTTCCCTTTTACGAAACCATGTTGATTCTGTCTAACTGCCTTGAGTTTTTCTAAGTGCCCTGCTTTAACATCTTTAATAATAGCTTCTAACATTTTCCCTATGAGAGTTGTTAGGCTAATTGGCCTATAGTTTCCTGCTTTCTGTCTCCCTCCCTTGTTGAATAAAGGAGTTATATTTGCTATTTTCCAATCTAACGAAACCTTCCTCGAATCTAGGAAATCTTGGAAAATTAAAACCAGTGCATCAACTATCTCAGCTGCCACTTCTTTCAAGACCTTAGGGTGAAGTCTATCTGGACCTCGGGATTTGTCAGCTGCAGCCCCAACAATTTGCTTCATACCACTTCCCTGGTGATTGTAATTTTCCTGAGTTCCTCCCTCCCTTCCATTTCCTGATTTACAGCTGTTTCCGGGATATTACTTGTGTCTTCTATAGTGAAGACTGAAGCAAAATACCTGTTTAATTCATCCACCATCTCCTCACTTTCCATTATCAATTCCCCAGATGCACTCTCTATAGGACCAACGCTGTAAAGCACTTAGAGATGTCCAGTGGTCATGAAAAGTGCTATATAAATGCAATAAAACAGTCCAGGACTGTCACTGACCTCATCACCTCTGGAGATCTTCCCTCCACAGCCTCCAACCTCATAGTCCCCCAATCCCATACAGCCTGCTTCTACCTCCTTCCCAAAATCCATAAACAAAACTGTCCCTGGTAGACCTATCATTTCAGCCTGTTCCTACCCACTGAACTTATTTCATCTTATCTTGACTTTTTTTCTCCCTTTGTCCAGTCTCTTCTCACCTACATCCGCGATTCTTCTGACGCCTTACGTCATTTCAACAACTTCTAATTTCCTGGCCCTAACTGCCTCCTCTTCACTAGGGAAGTCAAATCCCTCTACACCTACATTCCCCACCAGGATGGTCTGAGGGCTCTCCACTTCTTCCTTGGACAATGGTCCAAACAGTGCCCATCCACCATCACCCTTCTCCACCTGGCTGAACATGTTCTTTCATTGAACAATTTCTCCTTTAACATGTCTCACTTCCTCCAAATGAAAGGTTTGGCTATGGGTACTTGCATGGACCCTAGTTAAGCCTGTCTTTTTGTGGGGTATGTGGAACATTTCTTGTTCCATTCCTACTCAGGTTCTCTCACTCACTTTTTTTCTGGTAAATCGATGACTGTATCAGTGTTGCTTCCTGCACTCACCTGGAACTGGAAAAATTAATCAAATTTCCACCCTGTTCTCAGCTTCGCATGGTCCATCTCCTCCAAAACTTCCCTTCCCTTCCTTGACTTTTCTATCTCCACTTTTGGAGATAGATTTGTCTACTAATATTCATTACAAGCCCACTGACACCCACAGGTACCTCAACTATACCTCTTCACACCTGGCTTCCTTAAAGCAGTCCATTCCATTCCCCCAGTTTCACTGTCTCCATTGCACTTATTCTGATGATGCTCCCTGCCACAACAATGCTTCTGACATATCTTCTTTTCTCCTCAACCAAGGTTTCCCCCCCGCCCCCTCCCTGTCCTATAGTTGACAGGGCCTTCAACTGTATCCGACCCATTTCCCACCTGGCTGCCCTCAACCCTACCATTCCCTTTAAAAACCATGACAGGGTTCCCCTTGTCCTCACTTTTCCCCCTTCCAACCTCCATATTTAACGGATCATGTCATTTCTGCCAGCTTCAGCATGATGCCACTAGCAAACATATTTTCCCCTTTCCTCCCCTGTCAGCATTTCAAAGGGACCATTCCCTACTCCACTCCTCTATCACCCCCAACACCTCATCCCCTTCCCACTGCACCTTCCCATGCAATCACAGGTGTTGTAACACCTGCACCTTTACCTCCTCCCTCCTCACTGTCCAAGGCCCCAAACATTCTTCCAGGTGAAGCAATGATTTACTTTTATTTCTTTCAATTTAGTCTACTGTATTTGCTGCTCACAATGTGGTCTCCTCTATTATGGAGAGACCGAATGCAGACAAGGTGACCGCTTTGTGGAACAGCTTTTGCTCAGTTTACAAACATGACCCTAACTCTCCAGTCACTTGCCATTTCAATTAACCATCTTGCTGTCATGCTCATATTTCTGTCCTCAGCCTACTGCATTGTTCCAGCGAAACTCAACACAAGCTGGAGGAACAACATCTCATCTTCTGATTAAGCAGTTCACAGCCTTCTGGATTCAACATTGAGTTCAACAACTTCTGACCATGAGCTCTATCCTCCATTTTGCTTTTTTCCCCCCCAAGTGCCAGTCTGTATCTTGGTCTCGTGTTTTATGCTTTCAGACAGAGTTTTATTCTGCTATTAACACCTACTCTGGACCAATGCTTTGTTTCTTTACTACCATTCCCACTCCCTTTCCTTTTGTTCCATGATATCTTTGTTATTTAATTTCACTAACCTATTCCTGACCTTTTGTTCCACCTGACCCTCTCCCCTTTCTCAACAGCATAAAACCCATCAAATTTCTACCTCTCCTCAGCTCCGAAAAGTCATATTGGATTCAAATCATTAGCTCCGTTTTTCTCTCCACAGATGCTGCCAGAGACACTGAGTTTTTCTAGCACTTCCTGTTTTTATTCTATATGAATGCAAGGCTTTGGTCATATAAAAGCTCTTTCTTTTTCTAGCACTGTAATATTTTCTTTAATCAGCCCCTCTGTTTTTTCCTTTCCTATATTTCTGGAAGCTTCTCATCTGGTGTCTTTCCAAGTGCAGAAATTTACAGATCTGTTTATTGGCCCAGGTTTGGCAGGGTGGGGCGAGGTATATTGACAACGAATTGTCAGTGTTAGCCATCCTTACCTCTCTGGATACTGAGCGTGGCCCAGTTACGTATGTGCAGAATAACGTGAAGATTCTGAACTTGCAGTCTATCACTCAGTGCTCCACCACAGGCTGTTCTGTGGACCGTACCACCCTAGCCTCAGAGCCAGCAACTATTGTAATCGGTGAGAACATCAACATCATCACTCCAACATTACAATTAGAAACACCATAAAATGTTGCAGTTTGGTCAATCAGGCGTAACTGAATTTTTAATGGCAATGGGATTAATAAAATTAGATGAACAACAGAACTGGCCCTAAAAAGTAATTCTATAATTGTGGATTATACGCATATTAATAGTAATGATAAAAATGTTAAAATCATTTAATATTTAAGATTTTTCAGCATATTTCAGCTTCAACCTTCATCCAAATCATTTTGATCTATGTAAAAGTTTTTAAAGGTGATGTTAATTTACTGCTTTTAGTTTCCTCTTTTGGGAGTTACTTACAATCCTTTAAGTGATTGTCTGTTTGGACATCACTCCAGCTCCACATTAGGAACTCCTAGTAAAGAACATTGCAATCAGTTGCAGTACCACTGCACAGTGACAGATGGGAAATTCTCGCCAGAGAGATTACTAGCTCCCTCAGTAAGATTTACTTTGAGGTAAATAGCGTAATCCTCACTTTGCAGCTGATTACAAACATCAGGCCTCTTGTAATGAAGTATATGTTTATGCATTCATAATCAAACATGCACAATATTCAAATATTTCAACTGAAAACTGGAGTTGCTTCTTTCCCTAATTTTGAGTATTTACAAATGTTGTTGATTCAGGTGGATTGGAGGCTTGTGCACTCTACACAGAATGCCGAGATATATATCCATGGGTTTTTATAGAAAATTACCAATTTCAGCCATGTCATCAGAAGGAGGTACCAATTGAAGATCCAGATTTGAAATATTAACACTCTTGTTCAAAAAAGATGAGAAAACCCTATCTCTTTGACCAAGCTTTTGGTCATCTGCCTTAATATCTCATGTGGCTCAGTATCATATTGTTTTACATTACTTCTGTGAAGTGCCTGGGATGTTAAAAGCATTATATAAACACAAGTTGTTGTTGATTAGCCTTAATTGCAGGCCAGCCACCTTAATGTCAGTGCTGGGGAAGCTTTCAGAGATAATAATCGGGAAGCACTTGGACAAGAATCGACTTAAAGTAGATTCAGCATGGATTTATTAAGGAGAGTTCTCATAACAACACTCATTGAATTGGCAAGCAAAATTCTTTTAAAGCACCTGTTGTGATCAACCAAAGGTGGAAAGAAAGGGGAGCCATTCTACCACTTCTTACCTGGCCATAACAACACAGACAAGAGTATCCTTTAGTAGTGTCAGGTTATACAGAAGGAAAAGTTTTGAATAAATTAGGTATGGGAAAGGTATTGTAATAAATGTGCATTGCTATTTTACCCATAACATATAAATAATTATGTGGTAGCCAGGAGACTGGGCCACATGGAATGCAGTGGTTCAAAATGGTGGTTCTCACCAAGGGCTCGCACATTCCATAAATGGATTAAAAAAAATGATCCAAGCTAAAATGAATACATTAGGTCCCTGCTTAACGTTGACTCACTTAATGTGTCTCACTTCAACGTCATTATAAAGTATTGGCAATATATCCATTTAATATTGCCAGTTT
Source organism: Carcharodon carcharias (assembly GCF_017639515.1). NCBI lineage: Eukaryota > Metazoa > Chordata > Chondrichthyes > Lamniformes > Lamnidae > Carcharodon > Carcharodon carcharias. Next base: position 37,121,398 of record NC_054486.1, read on the forward strand.
CACTTTAACGTTGTTTGCCACAGACTTCCTCTTCTGTGGCCTACATGCGTACGTGACCTTTCCCCCAGTAATTCCACCCTCACCCCTCTTCCCCCTGCTCCTGTTGATGCCTCCTGCACTCTGTTCTTACCTTAGTTCCCACGGTCGGCTCTTCAGCTCCTGGCTCGTGTTCTGAACTTGCAAAGAAGTGTTGGGTTCCATCTAGTGGCAGAAGTTAGTTGGTGCAGGTAGTCTTGGGACTTTAGTTGCTACCTTCATTGACCAAATTCTGCCACTAGATGGAGCCCGGTCAATCCAAAAGTACTTATTACAGGTGAGTGTATTTTAAAATATTTTATATTTATTGTATATTGTATTTATTTTATATTTATTCATGTACTGCAAGTTACTTCAGCTAGATTTCAACTTGTACATTGTTTTTTTCTGGACAAGAAATGTCTGAAGGAACCTAACTTTTGCTTGAACATTGATTTCTATGAAAATCTATGATCTACATAAAGTTGTTTCATTTAAACCCGCAATTTTCAGGAAGCAACCACAACTTTAAGTGAAGACTCCCTGTAGTGGAGTAATGTTCAGACTTTAGTTTTTCTAGAAGTATATTAGTCTTGGCTGGTTCTTCTGTTTGTATGCTCAAATAAAACAGGTTTTGAATGAGTAACATCCAGCCAACATGAAGTGACTCCTGTGGAAATGTGGGTGGGGAGGTCAGGTCAGCAGTGCAATCCTGTTGAACTAACACATGAAGAATGGTCATTTTGCCAAAGTACTTGAGGATTCCAGCAGCCTGGAAACTGAACTACATCCTTTAGGAGAGGAGGGGAGAAAATTAGAGGGAAAATATGTGCAGATTTAAAGGTAGGATGCATTTAGAGGCCTCAGAAAAAAAAAATGCAGAAGTACCACCCACCTTCCAAGACAAGGTTTGAAGATTTAATTGCCACAGAAGAGAAAGACAAGAAATATATAATAGGTAATGTACACTCCATACATGTTTCTTCCGATAATACAACCAAACACATCATTCAGAAGTTATTATAAATCTCTAAACACTCTTCTGAGGTGAAGAAAATTGGTAGCATACCTTTCCAATCATGTCTGCAGCAATTAGATAATTTTCATCCTGCAAGAGCCGGATGGAGGTCACAGCAGAGTTATGGGAGATTGTAGTGCCTCTCCAGCTCAGTCCTTTAGTCATTCGTTGTCTGATGTCTATGCTGAAAATCTCCCCCGATCGACAGCCATTATACAACACGGGGACCTGCAGAGACACTGCATTTTAAGACTTCCAGTTGGTAGGTATTACTTTGATCTCTATCAACCAGTGAAATAAATACTGATAACACTTTATGTCTATATGTGTGATACAACTCCTATTGTGGCTGAATTATTGTAGTTGATTGTAGTTCTATTTTCCGATGTTGGCACACCAGAACAAAACAAAAAGTATGAAGATCAACAAAATTTCTACACAATATTAAGCAGAATAACACTCTCAGAACTTGGGGATTGAAGGAACTTACTGTTTTATGTAGACAATCATATTGCTAATTTGTGTAAAGGAAGATCCCACAAATAAGATGATTGATCTACTGTACATTTTAAGTGATGATGGGTGAATGACACACTCCTTCAAATAGTTTATTGGATAAACCAAAAAAACATGCCCCAATTAACAGCTAATCCCAAAACCTACAATCAATTCTGGGGTGCTCACCAGTGACCAGATATTAACTGGGCTAGCTATACAAATACTGTGGCTACAAGAGCAAGTCAGAGTCTGGGAATTCTGCAGCAAGTAACTCACCCTTCAACTCCCTAAAGCCTGTTCGCCACCTATAACGCACAAGTCATAAGTCACGAATGTGATGAAATACTCTCCATGTGCTCCAACAACACCCAAGAAGTTTGACACTATTCAGGACAAGGCAGCGTGCTTTATTGGCACTCCTTAAACATTCATTTTCTCCATCACTGGTGCACAGTGACTCCAGCAGGTACTATCTGTAAACTGCAGACTACTTGCCAAAGTTTCTTCAACGGCACTTTCCAAACTCACCTAGGACAAAAGGTGCAGATGCATTGGAAGATCACCACCTGCAAGTGCCCCTTTAAGTCACACACCATTTTGACCTGGAACTATATCACTGTTCCATCACTGTCACTGGGTCAAAAACCTGGAACTCCCTCCCTAACAGCACTGTGGATGTGCGTGTACCACGTGCACTGCGGTGGTTCAAGAAAATGGCTCACCAACAACATCTTAAGGAAAACAGAAATGGGCAATAAGTGCTGGACTAGCCAGTGTTGCTCACATCCCAACAAACAACAACGAAAACCATAGTGCTGCAGCTATCAGTGTGTATGAAAATTACAAAAGGATTCTGTGCTATGTATACACTTGTTAACTGTGATCCAGCAAGAAAGCAGAACTCACTTCTTCAACACACACAAATGCTAGAAATCTGAAATAAAAAGTGGAAAATCATGGAAAAAGACAGATCAGCCAACACCTGTGAAAAGGTATGCGAAAGTTTCCAGTGTGCATTCTTTATCAGAAGGTAAGAATCAGTCGTTTGGTAGTACAGAACTTGCATATTACTGAAAAAGACATTTTGTCAAAACTTTTTGTCCTGCACTCATCAGGACTATCGCAAGAATACCAATGTCAGGGGAAGCAACAACTTAATACCGTATGAGAAGAGACTGCTGATTGATTGGCAAAAGATTTTTAAAACAAAATGTTAACCTATCTTTTCACTTCATATTTGCAAGCTGACCTGTTTTATATTTCCTTTTTGTAAAGGAAAGCCTCAGTATTTTAAATCTTTGCTTACCCTGCGAGCGAATTGCTGAGCGAGAACACTGCTGTTTGTGCTGAACGTCTGTTTTTGACCTGTTACGGCATCAGTGACAAAGACACAGTATAACAAACCTAGGAAACATAATGCAACAGATAAGATTGTGATTTACCTAGTGAAAATTTAGCAGCCTCTCTTCCAAAACGGTATTTTTTGAGTCTACAGACAATATTGTTGCTATTACAGGTTTGGGGAACGGGAAGGAGCTAATATTGTTTTTCATATTGTTGTTAAACTATTGAAATTATGGCACAAATATGGCTTGGTACAACAGGCCTCTTTCTGTGCTGTATCACTCTATCGTTACACAATTAATGAAGTTAGTTGAGTGGGTTAATGGTTTGTATAATTTTTCTTAATGATGCAATCCTCATGTGCTTTTGCACAGGTTTGATTCCCAATAACTTACTTCCAGCCTTCCACAAACAGCTTTATGACTAGTCAGTAGGTATGCTTGGACAGGGCACAGTCCATATTTCTATTCTTTTCAATCTATTTCAAGAAGGGGGCAAGTGAAAAAAGAAAAAAAAACATCCTCAAGTTGTCTCAAAGTGCATCATAGCTTATCAGATTTTTTTGAAGTCAGATACATATCTTGTAATCAATATGGAATTTAAATTATGATAGCCTGGATCTTCCATGAAGCGGCAGTCACCATCAGTTTCCTGCTCCGCTCCTACTTTTCTGCGCCTCCACGGAGCTCCGCATTTGTGGCTGGGTCTTCTGATCCTGGGTTCATCAGAAATGAGGAATGGTCTTCTATCGAACTGCTTCCTTGTATCACTGGATCATCAGGGAAGACAAGCCACGACCCCCTTTTTACAGCATTAGCTACAGTATTCTGAAAAATGTTCACTAACACCAAAAAGCTCTGGGACATTTAAACAGCTTTTCCGCATGTTAGTGAATGTGAATGGGAGAGTGAATGAGTGTATGAATGGGTGATTGTGTGGATGTGTAAGTGGGTCGGGTGGGTGATGGGAGTGAGCAGTGAGGCAGCGTAGGTGGGTAGGGTGGAAGGATGGCAGCCTGGCAGGTAGGGGGGTGCGGCAAGGTGGCGTGGGTAGGGTGGCAGGTGGATGAGGTGGTAGAGTGGCAGGTGGGTCAGGCTGCAGGGTGGCAGATGGATGAGGTGAGTAGGTGGGTCGCAGGGAGCCGAGAGGCGTCAGGATGGATGATAGGGTGGGAGAATCAGATGGTTGGGAGATGGCAGAGTGTGGGGTTGGGAGGGGGTGGGGGTCAGTGGTATAGTTATCCAGGAGTTAGGATTTGTATAAGCTACTTTTCCTGGTGACTATCCAGGTAAGTACGTCAGAACTGCCCAAAGTCTCTGATGCTATCTCAGAGTCAGAAACTTTTGCAGAGGGTCCCGAGAAGCAGGGGAATTTCCCGTCAGCAGTTTAACTGTAGTGAGCAATTCCCACAGAGTCAGTGCGTTGGAACTTGTGTTGTGCGTTGGAAAACAGTGCGTTGGAAAAGCAGGGCGAGAGGGGCCGGGAGGTGAAAAGGAACTGGGAGAGCAGGGGTGACTGAGGGAGTTTGGTGAGGAGGGAACGAGGTGATCCTTTGAGTACTGTCGGGCAAGTAGTTACTACTTTTATCGCTTATAGTTTTCCGGTCTTTTTTTGTGGTTCATTGTTTATAAGGGTTATATTCTGTAACAACGAGGAGCAGGGTCGAGGGGCCCTAGAGTAATTGATATTATTTGATATTAAGTATATTCCAAAAGGTTTAATTTAATTTAAATGGATAAGTCATGGCAGGAGAGCTCAAAGCCGTGGTGTGCTCCTCCTGCTCTAAGTGGGAAGCAGGGAATATTTCCAGTGCCCAGAGCCAGCATGTGCGTGGGAAGTTTGCAGCCACAGAAACGCATTAGCTACAGTATTCTGAAAAATGTTCACTAACACCAAAAAGCTCTGGGACATTTAAACAGCTTTTCCCCATGTTAGTGAATGAGAATGGGAGAGTGAATGAGTGTATGAATGGGTGATGAGGGATGGGAACTGAAGATCCAGGGGTATTCAGTATTTAGGAAGGATAGGCAAAAAGGAAAAGGAGTTGGAGTTACATTGCTGGTTAAAGAGGAAATTAACACAATAGTGAGGAAATATATTAGCTCTGACAATGTGGAATCTGTATGGGTAGAGCTGAGAAACACTAAGGGGCAAAAAACATTAGTGGGGATTGTATATTGATCCCCAAACTGTAGTGATGATGTTGGGAATGGCATTAAACAGGAAATTAGAGATGCATGCAATAAAGGAACATCTGTAATTATGGATGACTTTAATCTGCATATAGACTGGGCAAATCAAATTAGTAACAATACCGTAGAGGAGGAATTCCTGGAGTGTTTACAGGATGGTTTTCTGGACCAATATGTTGAGGAACAAACTAGAGAACAGGCCATCCTAGACTCGGTAATGTGTAATGAGAAAGGAATAATTGACAATCTAGTTGTACGAGGCCCCTTGAGGATGAGCGACCATAATATGATAGAATTCTTCATCAAGATGGAGAGTGATGTAGTTGATTCTGAGACTAGGGTCCTGAGTCTTAATAAAGGAAACTACAATGGTATGAGACGCGAGTTGGCTATGATGGATTGGGAAATGTTACTTAAAGGTGGATAGGCAATGGCAAACTTTCAAAGAGCGCATGGGTAAACTGCAACAATTGTTTATTCTTGTCTGGCGCAAAAGTAAAACAGGAAAGGTGGCCAAACCATGGCTTACAAGAGAAATTAGAGATGGTATTAGATCCAAGGAAGAGGCATTCAAATTGGCCAGAAAAAACAACAGACCTGAGGATTGGGAGCAGTTTAGAATTCAGCAAAGTAGGAGCAAGGGATTGAGTAAGAAGGGGAAAATAGAGTAAAAGAGTAAGCTTGCGGGAAACATAAAAACTGACTATAAAAGTTTCTATGGCTATATGAAGAGAAAAAGATTGGTGAAGACAAACGTAGGTCCCTTACAGTCTGAAACAGGGGGATTTATAATGGGGAACAAAGAAATGGTTGACCAACTAAATACATACTTTGGTTCTGTCTTCACAAAGGAGGACACTAATAACATACCAGAAATGTTGGGGAACAGAGGGTTTATAGTGAGAGCGAGGAACTGAAAGAAATCAGTATTAGTAGGGAAATGGTGTTGGAGAAATTGATGGGATTGAAGGCTGATAAATCCCCAGGGCCTGATAATCTACATCCCAGAGTACTTAAGGAAGTGGCCCTAGAAATAGTGGATACATTGGTGGTCATCTTCCGAGATTCTGGAACAGTTCCTACATATTGGAGGGTAGCTAATGTAACCCCATTATTTAAAAAGGGAGGCAGAGAGAAAACAGGGAATTTTAGACCAGTCAGCCTGATGTCGGTAGTGGGGAAAATTCTAGAGTCCATTATAAAAGATTTAATAGCTTAGCACTTGGAAAATAGTGGCAGAATCGGACAGAGTCAGCATGGATTTATGAAAGGGAAATCAAGCTTGACAAATCTACTGGAATTTTTCGAGAATGTAACTAGTAGAGTTGATGAAGGCGAGCCAGTGTATGTGGTTTATTTGGACTTTCAGAAGGCTTTCGACAAAGTCCCAAATAAGAGATTAGCATGTAAAATTAAAGCACATGGGATTGGGGGTAGCGTATTGAGATGAATAGAAAACTGGTTGGCAGGCAGGAAAGAAAGAGTAGGAATAACCGGGTCTTTTTCCAAATGGCGGGCAGTAATAATTTGGGTACTGCAGGGATTGGTGCTGGGACCCCAGCTATTCACAATATATATTAATGATTTAGATGAGGGAGCTAAATGTAATATCTCCAAATTTGCGCACAAAGCTGGGTGGGAGGGTGAGCGATGAGGAGGATGCAACTATGCTTCAGGGTGATTTGGACAAGCTCAGTGAGTGGGCAAATGCATGGCAGATGCAATATAATGTGGATAAATGTGAGTTTATCCACATTGGTAACAAAAACAGGACGGCAGATTATTATTTGAATAGCTATAAACTGAGAGAGGGGAATGTGCAACGAGACCTGGGTGTCCTCGTACACCAATCGTTGAAGGTAAGCATGCAGGCAGTAAAGAAGGCAAATGGTATGTTGGCCTTCATAGCGAGAGGATTCGAGTACAGGAGCAGAGATGTCTTGTTGCAATTATACAGGGCCTTGGTGAGATCACACCTGAAATATTGTGTGCAGTTTTGGTCTCCTTATCTGAAGAATGATGTTCTTGCTACAGAGGGAGTGCAGCGAAGGTTTACCAGACTGATTCCTGGGATGACAGGACTGACACAGGAGGAGAGATTGAGTCAGTTAGGATTATACTCGCTGGAGTTCAGAAGAATGAAGGGGGATCTCACAGAAACTTATAAAATCCTAACAGGACTAGACAGGGTAGATGCAAGAAGGGGGAGTTCAGAACCAGGGGTTACAGTCTGAGGTAACGGGGTAGACCATTTAGGACTGAGATGAGGAGAAATTTCTTCACCCAGAGAGTGGTGAGCCTGTAGAATTCGCTACCACAGAAAGTATTTGAGGCCAAAACATTGTATGTTTTCAAGAAGGAGTTAGATATAGCTCTTGGGGCGAAAGGGATCAAAGGATATGGGGAGAAAGCAGGAGCAGGCTATTGAGTTAAGCCAGGGAACTACAGGCCAGTGAGTCTCATGTCAGTGGTTGGGAAACTACTGGAGAAAATTCTGAAGGAGAGAATCTATCTCCACTTGGAGATGCAAGGTTTGATCAGGGATAGTCAGCATGGCTTTGCCAGGAGGAGGTCATGTCTAA